>NC_142734.1:29927695-30042695 GCF_051943395.1 Hippocampus bargibanti
GTTCCCAGCCAATCGCAGGGCAGACAAAAATGAATAACCATTTATGCTCACACTCACTCCTCAGGACAATTCGGAGTGTTCCAATGCCCCGCCAAACATGTATTAGCAATGTGGGAGGAAACCGGAATACCCAGAGAAAACCCACCCAGGCATGGAGAGAACATGTAGACTGCAACCTTTGCACCGCAATGCCAACGTGCTAACTAGTCGACCACTCCATATTGTTTATCACACGAGAAATAAGTTCAACACAGGTTGGTCTGCAGTAGAGTTTTCTTTGATCAAAACAGACTTAAATTAACTCAAAAGAACGAAAGACAAATACTGGGTCGATCACGAACAATTACTGCCGATTCACCGGCCTCACCTTCCAGCGTCTTCCCAAATCTCAATGTCTATATGGAGAAGGCCTAAAACATCTCACCCACTAAACTGATTCTCACACTTTATTGGGTGACGGTTTTATGAGTCGGATGGGCTGTTGTTGAAGCTTTGTTGCATATGTCACTTCCTAATAACTCTGGCAAGTGGCCCAGTGACAGCCACACAATGGAACCATTCCTTAACCAGCCAACATGTTTTCGAACCACAATGGCAAACACACAAAAGATGGAGGAACCCGCTAATCACCCAGAGTGAGTGGATGGGAAAACAGGAAAGCAAAGCGACATTGGCTGTCGCGGGGACACAGATAACGGCAACAATATGTCTCTTTATGCCGACTCCCGATCCAAACGGGACACTCACCTGGTCTCCAGTGAGGTGGCAGGCAGCGAGATTCTGCTCCTGAAACGAAGGGGCGGAGCGGACATACTTGAGCCAGCTGTTGCCGGGGCTGTCCGGGCCTGCGTCCAGAGCAAACTTGAGGTTGCCCATGTCGTCCACCACCTGTTGAAGAGCAACAGTTTCCAGTTTTAGAAACGTAGAAAATGATGATGAAGCGATTCGGTTCGGTTTGTGAGCATCGTTGTTCAAAGTTTGCTTTAATCGGGAGGAAATTGACTACATTTCGAATGTAAATCATTTTCGTATCGGACACTTTATAAATTCCGAGCTAAAACGGAACCATCTCCCATTCTTATGCCTGACAAACGGGATTTGAAAGTACGGAAGGGGATCATAATGGTGCCTTTTGTGACTTGTCAAAAGACATTCTTTGGCATCTATTGATCACCTTTTATAACCCCAACAACCCCCCCAGTGAAGGGCACGGAGGGATTTATGTTTCACAGAGAAACACAGCAGACAGATCTACACGGCAGCAAGTGCATTGGGAAATTTTAGTCAGGAGGACATGGGCAGGGAAGGGGTTCATCATGGATCGTTGCCAGGCTCTAAAAGTTGTCTTAAAACTCACTATTCTTTTTTGTCTTTTGAACCAACGCATTTTTAGTTTGACAATGTTTGTACTTTCTACTGTCTTTGTGAATAAATTATCGTTACATTGTTTGTTGTTGTATCATTTATTTTTGCTACGCGCCCAGCACTTTGTTTCCAGCGGGGGTTTTCAAATACAGATGTGTTTTTTGAATACAGTCAAACCTTGGTTTTCGACCATAATCCATTCCAGAATCCTGTTTGAAAACCGATTTGGTCAAAAACCAAAAATGTTCCCATTATAATTAATGTCATGATTGAAAAATACGCCTGCTCAAAATGGAATGCCACACAAAGATAATGTATTGGTCAAAATGAAACTTGACACAAGAAAGTGACGTATAAGCAAGCGGAGGGGAGTCAAGTGGTGCATTCAGGTGCGCTCAGTTTGGTCAAGCATCGATTTTCAGCTGTAAACCAAGCCATAAAAGACTACGAAATTTTTGGTCAAAAACCGAATTGGTAGAGAACCGAGATGTTCGAAAACCGAATGAAAATGAATTTGAACTCCGGCAGCAAGAAATCTGAGGTGCCACATATCAGAGTACCTCGGAACCCAAACAACAACGGTGAACCACAGAGCAGTTCTTGTTCATTCTGATGACAAATTAGAATCAGACATCCAAGACAACGACAGGTATGAAAAGCCCTGCCCACACCCCCATTTCCCTCCTTAAACTTTCCACGCTCATCCAGTCCACCAAGTCAGGATTGACACTCCAATTCCAACCCCCCACGATACACATAATCCAATGCCTGTCTGTACCCTCCAGAGAAAACGAGCCCGACACGGAGCTAGCATTGCAAATTACGATATCCAATCGGCGATGGCCATGGGGGAGCGTGACCCGTCTCACAGTGGCGAGGAGAAAGAAGTCGAGGTGCAACGGAGAAGAACCAAACGAACCGCTTGACGTTTTTAGAGTTCATTAACTCGGAGAACTGGCCATGTTTTCCAAAGAGGACTTTTATTTTTCCGGCTCGTAAAGAGTGAACGGTCATGTTGTTGTTTGTGAAAAGGATGCAGGTGTGGGGTATGGAAGGTAAATATGTAAAATGTCTGGTTTGAGGTGAGAAAGAACTAGTGCAAATGTGTTTGTCCAGATACACACAATTGAAGGTGTGCATGAATTTAAATGTGAGGTGTTGGCATCAGAGCGGAACAATTAATCACATTTTCAAATCGCAAAGTCTGCAATTCGCGGTTGAGGGGAATCACCTGCGTCATTTGAATGAGTCGGTAGGTGTACGACATATGTGATAAAGCCTCAGATTTATTTGCGTGATTGTCACAATCTGATTTAAAAAGACTTTCTGGTTTATATTTAAGACACACTTACAGTATATGCTAGAATTGCTCAAAGTTTAAAAGTGTCAGTGTTGTGCAAATACCAATTACAATTGAAGCATCCAATAAATTGTAGCTGATAAACTCAAAGCGCAAAAGATTTAATCACAATAAATCTGACATTTTCATTGTAGTAGTACAGTTTCAAAGCACTCAAGGACACTTTCCAATTCTTAACATACTGTAGTGTAGAGAGAGAGAGAGAGAGAGAGAGAGCGAGAGTGAGAGAGAGCAGCATGACATGCTATTGTTTGTAGAGAAGCGAAAAAATAAATACCTGAACATAGGTGGAGTCACAGAATTTTTTTAAAGAGTTAAAGGGTGTGGCAAATTTGACAGGCAAGCAGAACATTCACATGCTTACTGAGCATGTTGCAGTTGATCCACACTTCCAGAGGCTTCCACCCCTCTCATTCCATTTCACGATGCACCCGAGGGTCTAATGGTGGGCTTAATGAGCAGCAGGCCTGTGTGTTTTTGTAAGTGTACAAGTGCGTGTATGTTGTTGAGGAGGCCGCCTCACACCCTGTCTCCAGGTGCAAGGCTGATTTATAAGGCTCCGAATGAGGTGCAACAGAGAGGGAGAGCCAGAAAAAGCCCACAGCTGATTGTTTGTTTATTTACCTTTTCCGTTTCATTTTTCTCCCCCACCTCCCTCTTCCCTCCTCACCAACCTCCCATCCTCACGTGTCGTCTGGGGTCAGAATGCAGGATGCAATATGTCACGGGGAATGCCGAACATTTTCAGGATTTATTTTATTTCTTGAGTATGTATTTTTCGAGTACGTACTTGAGTACATTCAGAGAGTTTCTGAAGAGGCACAATTTACAAACTTGAATAATGACAATACAGAAAAAAATGCTTTGCAAGGCAACCTACAAATTTGTGTGAAGTTTGTGTCAGAACATGTATAACCCCTTTTATATTTCAATATTTAATATATAATATTTTAATATATCAATATTTCAATATTACATTATTTTAATTTTATATATTTATATCATATATGTATTTTTGTATATATGTATCTATGTATCTATGCATATATGTATATATTTATATATTCATATTATCAGCTTTTCAGTTTTTCATGTTTTTATATTTTCAGATTTTCATATTTTTCTATTTTTATATTGGTATATTTGTATATTTTAATATTTTTTAATTTGTATATCTCTATATCTCTATATCTCTATATCTCAATATGTCTGTATCTCTATATATTTATATTTATATTGTTATTTATATTGTTATTTATATTGCTATTTACAACCGACAACTCGGACAAGTTGTGTCCATAATTTGTAAAATCACTTCAAATGACTTCTACTGAGCGCATTTTACAAAGATTCCACCGCATATAGCTATATTTTAAGTTTTAAGACTCGCGCTGAATATTCAGGAAGTCTTGTTTTTGAGTTGATGACGATCCCCTACGTGACATCACGTCAGTAACCGAGAAAGCGACACACAATGCATTTTGGGCACTTTGTTTGGTCTGAAAACATCGTGTTGGTCCGTGTTGATGGCGACATAAGAAGGAAAAACAAATAACGCGATGGTAAATTCCCAGCAGACAAATCCGCCCAATTTCCAACGGAGCTTGTGTGCCATCATTCTGCATTTTCTGGGACGCTACATTGGAGTCCAGGCGGCTTGAATTGATACGGAAGGACGTTTTTAATCGATTGCAAACATTTATGCTTTCCTCTTCAAGGCAAGACGTCCTGGCGTGACGACTGGGGGCGGGTCTTTCTGAAAATCCCCAGTTCCAAGGTAATTTTGTGGCAGTTTTGGGACATTTTAAGTCATTTTTATTGGTGTTTTGCATTTGACTAAAAATATCAGCGTGCGTGTTTTGGGTATTTTAGATGCTATAAAACGTTTTTCTGATGTCAGTTAGGAAACAAAAAAAATGATGTCGGTTGTCTTTAAAAGTTGCAGCCATATTTTTCCACTCTCAAAAGATTTCAATCTTCAAGTCAATCAAAGCAGCGGCTTCAATTCAATGCCACCGCTTGCATTCTCCAAACCTATGCCAAAATAGATTTAAGCCATAGCCAAGAATGTACTCGTCGTTGATTGAGCAGCATTGGAAGGAACGACTGCGATCACGAAAAGAGTCCCAGGGAGGTAAGTGTGAAAAGAGAAGCGTGTTGGAGTGGACAGGATGCAGAGCGAACTCCACAGGAAGCTCTGATAAGAGCACGACACTCATTCTTGCTCCTCGCCTCACAAAGGGGAACTTTGACAGCTCGGGGGACCTTTAATGGATGTCTCGACATGCTCTCTCCTTCGCCGGCTGCATGTGACGGATGTGAGGGGCGCGAGGACCTGAATTAGAAGAGGAAAAGTTGCTTGTAAGGCCAGGCATCGGTGACAAGGTGCATATTATTTTCACTTTGACCGAAAATGGAAATGCTGCCTGATGGTGATTGTGATGCGAGGTGGAGATAGAAGCACTTTGCTTTGTTACACTATGCTTTCGAGTCTATTTGTATTCGACACGGTGATTTTATCCACTGAAAAGACGGATGTTGTCTTTTTTTTGCTTTCAGGCCATAGCTTCAGGTAGAGCTTCACAATTGAATGACGTTAAAGAAAATAGCTGAAATATATTTCCCCAGTACACTTTGACAGTATTATCATCAATGCAGTTTGTAACAGCAACAGCAACAGGTACAACAACAACAACAACAACAACAACAACAACAACAACAACGCTGTCAATGCTAAAGTACAAAACAAATCGATTGAGCGCAAAACGAACCGAGCAAGCCACAGACCTACAAGCACGAAGCGGTCTATCTAAATGCAATTCCACCTGAAGCGGTTAGGGGGCGCCCTCACACGAGAGATGAGAAACAACAAGTTGGACATAGATTTCTACCATTGCAGTGGAGTTGGAGAAAATATAATAAAAAAGGGAATACATACAAGAAACACACACGTGGGCGTGCACACACACACACAAACGCACACAGAGACCGCTGATGGGCGAGTGGAGAGCCGGTCGTGGAAGTGGAGCGGTGACAGTGACAGATTGAGTGGCTGTGGAGTGGACTGCAGTGCTGGTTGTTAGAGGTGTTGCAAATTAAGGTGTGGGGGTGACTAACAAGGAATAAAGAAGTGTGTGTGAGAAAGTGTGTATCCTTTCAGGAAAAGTGTCTCATTCCAGTTCAGAGGCCCCCCTGAACAGACACACGCGTTTGCAGACTAATAAAAAGGCTGACAGAGTACAGATCACCACATCCTCTGATCTGTATATTAGTGCGTGTGTGTGTGTGTGTGTGTGTGTATGAGGAAGAGATGACCCTTCCCTGACATGTTACTCAACTGTCTAAATGAATGTTCTTTAAAACAGAATATCCAGCATAAACTGTACATAGCTGTAGATCAGGAAAACAAAATTAGATTAAAATATTAAAATATAGTAAATTGTTCACTCAATTTTGACAGTGAACCAATATGTACTGTATGTATGTATGTATGTATGTATGTATGTATGTATGTATGTATGTATGTATGTATGTATGTATGTATGTATGTATGTATGTATGTATGTATGTATGTATGTATGTATGTACGTACGTATGTATGTATGTATGTATGTATGTATGTATGTATGTATGTATGTATGTATGTATGTATGTATGTATGTATGTATGTCTGTATGTGTGTATGTATGTATGTATGTATGTATGTATGTATGTATGTATGTATGTATGTATGTATGTATGTATGTATGTGTGTGTATGCATGCATGCATGTTTTCGTAAAACTGCAGTTGTTGTGAACGTGCCATGTTCAATACAATACAATACAATACAATGCAATACAATACAATACAATACAATACAATACAATACAATACAAATACAAATACAATACATATTGATTTATATAGCGCTTTAACAACAGCTGAAGCTGTACGAAAGTACTTAACATGGACAACTATCATGTACAGAAAATTAAACAGTGACAAAGATAGTAGAAAGCACCAGGGAGTAAAACCAAGATCAGGTCGTAATACAGTACAATATAATACAAATCCTATATTATTATGTATGTATATTACATATATATAATGAATAAAGATGTACAGTAATATATTGTAGAACAGGTTTTCTTTGTTTTTTTTGGGGGGTCCTGTAATACTGAAAGAGGACAATGTCTCAAAGAACTGGAACCATATGGTGCACATTATCTTTATTCGTGTATGTCTGTCATGGCATATTCCTTGTTCTGTGATCGTACACCGACGTTGCCCACATCTGGCAGACTATTGACAACTAAAGACGAATCCGGCCATAAATCCACCCCCCCCCCCCTCCCGCCACACAGACACACGCACACACGGGCGCACTTAAATACCGACACCGTCAATAGAAGCTAAAGGCGCGGGCGTCGTGTGTGCTTGTTCATGTATAAATATTCGTGTTTCATGCACGGTATGAGCGATGCGTCTGATGGTGATTGAAAGCGTGTTAAATGTGAGCTTTTTTTTTGTACCTGGCTGTCGGTTAGCTATAGTGACATCATTAAAAAGCAGGCTGCCAGGGCTGGGGCCCTGGACCTTGTAAAAAGCCATCTGGGCAGCGTGTGTAAGTGTGTGTGTGCGTGTGTGTGTATGTTGAAAATATTGCGCGTGTCAGAATGTGGCTCGGCTTACTAATGACCCAACTTGCTTCCCTTAAATTAGCCCTCGTAGTTATGCAGCTATCATTTGCGGTGTGTGTTTCCGTGTGTGTGTGTGTGTGTGTGTGTGTGTGTGCGAGTGCGCGCCTGTTCCCAGTCCATTGTGCTCTCCTCCCCAACGAGGCTTCCAGCCACAGAGTCGTTATACCTCAAACAATATTGCTCAGTTTTGATACAACGGAATGAAGTGAGAAACACGCGAATTATGCTAGCTGCACTTTGTAAGGGCAGCAACCGTACTTATCGCGGTGAAGCAAACCATAAGAGTGAGTCACCGACGGCCTTATCTTTGGAATGGTGGAAATGTGAGCTTCACTATTAAATTGCTTTTAGGATAGTTGACTTGATGATTTGGATGCCTCGGTGTATAGCGGGATTATTAGCATTAGCTACTTAAACACATTTTCGTTCCAACATTAATTATTCTAATGCAGCATCCAGTTTATCATTTCTGAACAATTTTGTCCAATTATGATGGATGTACAGTATATTATTACAACAACAAATATTGGAATTGTATCAACAAAAATTCATTCACAACAGATGAGGCCTACTTCTGAAATTCCACAGCCCACGAAAAAACGACAGCACTAATAATAAAGCAGAGACCACAAACAGAATTAAAATAGCAAGCGTGCCAAATAAGCGCACGTCTCGTCATGTACAAGTAACTCGAAACAGGAAGTGTGCTTGCTGTGAAAAGGGACATGCAGTGAGTTTTCAGGCCCGCAGCCTCATTAATGCATTGGCCGTGTGTTATTTACAGCCTCTTATTAAAAGCCTGGTTGAGTGTGTGTCGAGTGACTGCGTGCGAGTGTGTGAGTGTGTATTGCAGCCGGGATGTTTTGTGTGCAGGTGATACGTTCAAAGTGAATCGGTTTTACTGCCATGCAGCCCCCCACCCTTTTTTAACAGGCTCAGCTTTATTATATGTATTTATGGCAATTAGTGAGGAGATATATTGGCTCATTACAGCCAAGCAGGTGCTGGCTAAATGAGGAGATATATGAACAGTACATTGGGGTCATATACATTGTGACCCCTTTGGGTCCCCACCAACTTTTTTATTTTAATAAAGCACTCTTTGTATATTCAACAAAGTGCGTAAAAATGTTTCTAAATAGATTAGGAGGTATAAAAAACATTGTTGGCTGTTGAATGCTGGGTGAGAATACACAGTGGCAAACAGCTGTTTGTGGGTGACAGGAACTAATGTTTGACGGTGCAGCTGAGTTTGTTTAGACCGCCGCACATGCACGCGCTCACAAACTGTAACGTCACTTTTATTTAACTGGTTATTTCTATACCAATGTAAATCCAGGGGGTGGTATTTCCCCATTAGGTTTGCAGGCTTGTTGGGCACAACTGAGACTTTTACGTCCCATATCAGCACAATCCTCACTGGACGTCTTGTTGAGAAAGGAAAGTAATTCACTTCCTTGGTAGTTTTTAGAACACTTTTGTTCAGGAACACTATAGTTTTGGAGGGGGCATGTCGTCGCAAACACAAGACAATGTAAATCGGAAAAAAAATTGTTGTGTTAAAAAACAAGAAGACATTGTGACATGCTAATGTTCAATTAGTCTGTATTTTCTACAGTGGATCCATCCATCTACCCGCACGTCCGTTCGCCCGCTAGCAAGCTAGCTAGCTCCTTGACTGCTTACCTGCTGCTAGCTAACTAGCTAGCTATCCAGCTCTCTAGCTATCTAGCCATCTAGGTGTCTGGCTTGCTAAAAAGCTAGCTATCCATCTATCTATCATATCTAAAATATTAAATATGTAACTTTTTCCAAGTGAGATAATTTTAAGTGTGATAACATGACAATGGCTACTTCATCATTAAAATACCTTTTTTTAAATATCTTTTGAAAAAAAGCCTATCCATGACAACTTTCTCATTGAGATACTGGGAAAACTAAATATTAATTTCCTGAGTGCAAACAGAGTAAGTAAATCTCTCAAAGGTGTAGTCCAAGCTTGCCAAGAATAATGTCAACTCAGAATGAACGGAGGAAGCCTGCACTCAGCGGCAACCCAACTTGATCCGCGCTCTATCGACTGACATCGGAAGTAAAACACAAAATGGGGACAATTCCTGGAACTGGGCAAATACAAATAGGGAAGTCGCGCGGGCTACACATTTGAAAGCATGTAACGCTATCAATTATTTATTAACACCCGAATAAAAGAAGACTTCCTTGAATAACATTTTCTTTCATGATACAATGGACAACGCTGAGGAGAGAAGGAACAAGAGAACTGGAGTCATAAAGAGTCCGACAAGGGCAGTCTTGAAATCCAAAGCAGACAAGTTGTTTCCATACTTCTTTTTTTTCCACCACCCCCTCGACCCCCCACATCCATTTGCATGTCAGTTGCTGTTCAGCATCAAACCAAAATTGCTCTTAACAAGCTCAAGTATCTCATTGCTCGTATTGCCGAGAAGGAGACTGACACAAAACAGTCATCTTCTTGAAATGCCATTTCCAGAAAACCGGGACAAAGGCGAAACCAAATTGTGGAAGTGCTCAGAATTTTAATCTTGAGCGGAACACTCTGACTCAGACTTGATGACCATTTGTTGGAACGCAGAAGGCCTTTTTTTTGTAAAAAAAAAAAAAAATGGCCAAAAACTTGTACCATCCGGATTGATTTGAAAAGGCCGATTTGCCAAAAGCAATAACGAGTATTCAAATCTGCAGCAAGTGACCAGTGCTAAAAATACACTTCATGCTATAGAGATGGATGTTTAATTAACTGAATTGATGAATCATTCTTTTGGGGTCAAATTGATTTTATTAATGTATTTTTTTATTTTCAAAGAATGATTTCACATAGTTTTGCATATACAACAGTTGTCAATATTGGTCCAAAGAAAGGTTAACATGAATTATTAAAAGGTAAAAATATGTTGCAATGGTATTGTCATTTGATTTTTATTTTTATTGACATTTTGTTATTAAAAAATAAATCAGAAGAATTATTTCAATGAGGGGGAAAAAAAAGATGGATTTTATTTTATGTCAGCCTGCCTTAATTATGTCGCAAAACATGCCACGTTTAGGACCAAAATGAAGTAAAACAAAAACAACAATCATGTGGCAATATGTGTTGTTGTGTTTTTAACAGTGATTTCAATAAAAATAGCTGCATATTGTTGACTATTTTCTTTCTTTCCTTTTTATTTTTTTCTTAATTGTATTTTTTGGCAAGCTGATGAACTTCCTTAATGTCTCACATCCTGGCCTCCCTGACTGCTTACCTGCTGAGAGTGAAGCCAGGTTTTGTCACAGTTAGGGTGTGTTTGGTTCTGCTTCTGCCCGGTAGCATTAGCAACAGCCAAGGAGACATACACGACGTTAAGAGACGTGTGTCTCTCCTCCACTTGGGTTGCATAAATATCTGGCAATTCTCTGAGTGCGTGTGTGTGTGTGTGTGTGTGTGTGTGTGGGGGGGGGGGGTGTTGTTCTCGTGCGTCGTGCCGGTCCACCTGAGCTCAACATGAGAGTGACAGAAGCCAGCACAGAAGGCCTAACCGAGCTTTTCTCATTCCCAAGTACCAGTAAGAAGGAAATGGTCCATTTCACTGTTGTGTAAACTATTGTTTGATTTCCACACTCCTCCACGCTCCCTTTCGCCATTCTGTTATTGCTCCGAGTTCTGGCCCGTATCCAAGTGTGAATACAATACAGCTATTAAGAGCCCGGCTCACACCTTGTCGGTCGAAGCCCGACTTTAGCGACACTTTTCGCCGGCACATCTCACCAATGCCAAATGACTTCCTGCTTTGATGTCCTGTACAGGACTTCATTTTTGGGTGCTTTGTTTTTGAACGAACAAAAATGTAACATTGGATATTTAAAGCCCTCGATTTTGTCCTAGACGTTTGCCGCATTTTCAGACCTCAGTGCTTCCTAGAATGTTTGAATTTTACTCCACTGAATGACAGCAACTGCATATTTGCATGCTTGTAATCTCTAAAAATGAGTTTGGTTGAACCCAGGCACTCGTGGTATGGTTATCAAGAATGAAATATCATATTTAGAGGGACCTCTCAGTCGTACAGGAGTGGTCCATCGATGAAACTTCGTCAGCAAACTGACGAAGTATCTTGGATAAGAAGCGAAACGTCCGACACCTTCAAAGAAGTACAGACGACGGCTGAAGAAACCTTTTCATTGATATTTAGAGGGACTAAAAGAAATTGAAAAGTCCTCATGGAACCCTGATGATCTCTTAGGACCCGTTCTGAGTACCACAATATCCAGATTAAGAATCACTGGCCCACCCCACCCCTCGTTAATAAATAAAATAAATAAATAAATAAATAAATAAATAATAATAATAATAATAATAATACAATACAATACAATATAATATAATATAATATAATATAATATAATATAATATAATATAATATAATATAATATAATATAATATAGTATTATTATTATTAATAATAATAATAATAATAATAATAATAATTAAATAAATAAATAAACAAACGAATGAATGAATGAATGAATGAATGAATGAATGAATGAATGAATGAATGAAAAAAAAACTTAATCTCTGTCAATATATTGGACTTGTGTAAACAACCACACAATAGACACCTTGAGTTTTCTTTCCAGGTTCCTCACAAAAAGGAGAGACCAATCAATCATTCATTAATAATTAATCTGCAAGTTATATGCACACAGTGAAGTCTTAGTTTGTGAGGTGGAAAAAAAACACATAAGCGGGTGGAGCGTGAGGACAGAGGGTGATAAATGAAGAAGAGGAGCAGCTGTTGACACAAGCCTTCTCCTCGATGTCACACAAGAGATAACTGGGTTGCCAGTGTTTACACACACCAGTGGTAGTGTCATCAATCACACACATATTGGTTAGCTCTCTCTCACTCTCTCTCTCTCTCTCTCTCTCTCTCTCTCTCTCTCTCTCTCTCTCTCTCTCTCTCTCTCTCTCTCTCTCTCTCTCTCTCTTCTTTCTTTCTCTCTGCAAAATGATGGGGAGGGAGGATGACAACATATTACCTGATTATAGCGACAAGCGTGTCAGATAACATCCTATTATTCACTGCTCATCTCTTTCTCAGACACACAAACAAACGTTCAGACACACGCGCTTGTATGTGGTTGCGCTTGCTGCCGCCAGTTAAACTGCACTCAGAGCCATTTAACGGACTGTAGACAATGGCTTGCTACTTTTCTAGTTGTATCCGTGAAAAACTGACTGATGAAAACAACACGCATTATAGTTAACAGCGGACAGAACCATATTCAGCCATAAATTTTACTCACTCATCAGCTATTGCAGCATCTTCATCCTGGACCAGGGGCTATTTCTAAAAGGGTTTGCTGTCAGGCTATTGAATAAAATGACCTGAAGACCTCGACTCACTCCCACTCATTCAGTTTCAATATGGTTCTATTTATATTTAATAATTCATATGACAAAATGTATACAATTACCTAATTTCTACATTTTAGAATTAATATTTATTTATATATTTTTCGTTCTTCTACTTCTCCCTTTCATAATTTCTCAATTGTAATACAAATTAAGGGCTTCTGATCCATCCATCCATCCATCCATCCATCCATCCATCCATCCATCCATCCATCCATCTAATTAGCTGAGAAGCTACAAAGCTACCTAACGTCCTAGCTAGCCAGCTAAACAAATCAGATGATGTGGTTTGGCTTGAACATATGAAGGACTAATGGGTGATCAGCTCGCTGTCCAATGAGGGATCAGTAAAACGTTTGTAAATTGCCCAATTCTGCCAATTCACATGAGTGCAGACCAGTGGTTGAGAAAAGGGGGTCTGCGTCACAGCGGGAGTGATCAGAACCATCTTTGATCATGCAAGCAGTTCTTGTCATTCTCTTGAAATGTAATGCTGCCAGTCTCGACATGACCTCACTCTTTTTATACACTGGGGAGGATACCGTCCGGTGGAAACAAATGACATTCTAGCGAGGAGGTGAATTGAATAGTACCTCATGATGGAACAAGCATTTCTATCAACTCAATAAGGGGTTTGATTAAAGACAGACAGAGGCACAGCCTTATCCTTTCTCATGCAACCTCAAACTGCTGTCAGGGACTAAAAATCCATGACAATCCCAGCGACATGAAAAATGGGCTTTCATGCTGTAATTTCATGACTAACGCGGTCATTAAAAGTTCCTTCTTGATCGAAGGGAAGAAAAAAGTGAGAAAAGGAGGAATTTTTGAGTGGTTGTTACCTCTCAGTGCTCACATTAGAATTGAAAGTATGATTTGACTTACAGTTGATGGAGAACGCTTCCATAGAGGAACACAATCAGCAATAATTGGCCAATCGACATGAGGAGCAATCATTATTATACAGCTCACATGGTGAGACTGATGAATCGAGTCCGGGCTAGCAATGACACAATTGCACTTGTTTGATAATTTGCCTCGCGGGGCAAACTCACAGTATTTGCTGTAAAGGCATTTTAGTGTTTGAAAATGAAAAGGAAATATGCTTCTTTGAATTGTCATTATGATGAAATGATGAATTCGTATGAGCCTCAATCAATGCACATGTGAGGATGGAATTGATCAATAGCACCGTGGATGATTCCATACGACGCTACAGTTCATCGTAACAACACTTGGACGACATTAGTATTATTTTGTGCTTTTAATTTGGAACCGCGCTTGACGGTTTTATTTTTTAGCCGCGTTTTAAAGCTTTATGCAGTTAAGTACTCATGAACTCATTCGCTGCCATTCCCAAATTTATTCGGGAATTGAAAAGCATGACATGAAGCGCCATTCCCAATTTTTTTAATATTTTGTTTTTTTCTAGCGGGGGGCAGGTGGGTTGCCGATAAAGCGCTGGTCAGACCTCTGGCAATGTTTTTCCTCTCCACGAGGGGGCAGCATTTGCCTTTTGGTCCTTATGAGCGCTTTGTTATAGCTTCAGCTGTTGTTAAAGTGCTATATAAATCAATAAGTGTGTATTGTATTGTATTTTGTACAGCCGCCCCTATTTCAAGCTCAGATAACTCCAGACCCATAAAACTTTGGAATTAACTCTGTTTTACTGATGAAAGAATAGAGTCTAAGGTTTCTTACACTAAATTAAATGTTTATGTCGTCCTAAAACTTAATATTCTGTGAGCCCTGCAATTTGAGTGAAAATGACAATAACCCTGACAATGGTGTGGACACATTTTTCCGCCTTTTCGTCTGGCAATGAGTTAATCAACGACATGTATTCATGGTAACGGCTTTTGTGTACCTTTTCCAGTCGGCATATCTCTCGTAACGTGGATTTGTAATCTTGTTAGTTATACTAATCACCGCAAAAAGCACAATAAATCTTTTGAGCCCAGAAAGTCATATTCAAAGTAACCCCCCCCCCCCGTGCTGAAGCTCGGAGATCCTGGGGGGTATTTCGGAGGTAAACATGTTGACTGCACCTCCAACCTACCATGCCACCATCCATTTACTTGCCCACACACGGCAATTAGGGGGGCGGGGGAGGGGGGGGGGGGCTGCGCCCTTTAGCTAATTTGGGGTTGGTGAATATATGCAAATGAGGTGCAAACAAAGGAATCGCCTGATGAATGACAAGAAACGGTGGCGGCGATGGAACCATGAGGGGATACTTAGCACCACGTCACTAATTAAAAAGCGCTAACATGGAAAGCACTGAGGTAACTCATTAGCTGCAGCCTAAATGAAACCACATGGCTGCGGTGTGGGGATAATACTCAATAGTTTTGGAAGATGGAACGCGACAGAAAATAACACACACACACACACACACACACACGCACACACGCACGCACGCACGCACGCACGCACGCACGCACGCGCACACACACACACACACACACACACACACACACACACACACACACACACACACACACACACACACACACAATAAAGATGGATATTGGCCTGATGCTAAGCTGAGGGTTCCAAATTCGCTATTACCTATTAGCTAGGCGCAAAAAAGGTGTAGCACCCCCAAAGAAAGGTTACTTATAAGCTTGGCAATTAAAGCTATCACGGGATAAACAACATCTTGGCTGATGAAGGTACTGTGAGAATGAGAATTACAGAGCTGGTGTATTGTCAAGGTGGGTGGCGGACTATATTGATCGGCGGCAATGCCGCACGGCACTGCGAGAGTGGCACCCGCTGAGTGCCTGAGGCTTTGCGAGGAAAAAGAACAGATATGCACACACACTCATCCTCATGAACACATACATGCGTGTTGTAGAATACATTTGTGTTTGTGTGTGTGCCGTTTTTTTTTTTGTTGGTTTTGTTGGGTTTTTTTCTGTTTTTTTTTCCTCTGGCAATTCATTTCATCCCAGCATGCATCGTCACGGTTGTTGCCCCGTTGCCCTTTGGAGAACGCAACCCTCTCCTAACATTTACTTTATCATCTCACAATAAAGCCTCCAGATGCACGCCTTTTAACCCCACTGAAGTGGGCCGAGTAGAGAAAAGCAGCGAGGACAAATGGTTGCTGTGGGATCAATGGTGCAAAAAATTGTTTTTTTATTGAATGCCCGGCATATCCTGAAGACACAGATAAAAATATGGTGCTGGTGGTTTGGTTATAGGTGAGAATGGTTGGTTGACTGCGCAACTCAATGAGATTATTAATGTTACATCGCAAAGTCAATGGCTGACGTTTGAGTATGGGCTTGCTGATCTGAAAAAACGACATTTGGATCATGACCTGAGATGTACCTGGGTGTATATTTTTGTGTGCGTGTGTGTGCGTGTGTGTTTGTGTGTGAGAGAACGAGAGAGAGAGACATGGAGAAAGACTAAGAGAGAGAGAGAGATAATGAGAGATTATTATGTGAGAGAGAGGGAGAGATAATAAGAAAGAGAGAGAAAGAGAACGATAATTCTTTTCATATTGTCATTGACATTTGACCCCCAAAACAGGCATAAAAAACGGCAAAAAAAGTCAATTGGCTTTTAAGTATACCCAGAAAACACCCACCCACCCACATTGGTCTCATGTCACATTTGTGAAACAAGATGTTCGTGTCACAGTCTGTCCGATGATGCCACACCGTCCGAGCCAAGGCCAGCAGGCTCAAGGACAGTTTCTGCTACCAGGCAGTCAGGAGACTCAATTCCCTCCCAACCCTGCCCCCCTTGCCCCTTCCCACTGCCACACTCACCGATCATCCTGACCTTTATTTTTTTCCATTTTTTTCCTGACAGACATCATTTCAACCTTTTTTCTTTTGTTTTTGCATTACTACACTACATCACTTTACATATGACACTACCTCACTTTACATAAGTCACTACCTCAGTTTACATATCACACTACCTCATTTTACATTCAGAAATTACATGTATTGTCTTTTGTCAATTGTCTGTATTTTTTAGCCACGTTATAAGTGCCTTGTACGCTGGGTCCGGGAGGTCATTGATTTCATCTGAGCTGTATGTCATGCATATTAGCATATTTGACAATAAAACTGAATTTGACTTTGATGTTTTATAATGTGAGTCTATACATCCACCACACACCTCGAGTTTTAATTCAGACCTCAACCTGAGTCAAGAGCGCTCATCAAAAATCATCATCATCAATCATCAATCAGTCATCATCAGTCATCAATGAGACCTAAGAGAGACATGCTTTCACCTTTCGAGGATCATTTGAAAATATCCCAATCACAAGTCGTTCCATTTTAAAGCCCAAAGATCCTTAATTCCATTTGATGACAGGGTTCCAGTAAAAAAAAGTCAAGATCGAGATACATCGATGAATGATGGTGCTGTGTGTGCTTAAATGCAGTTCTGTGTCTTTTTTTGCTGAAGGTATCC
The DNA here is from genome assembly GCF_051943395.1 of Hippocampus bargibanti. Lineage (NCBI taxonomy): Eukaryota > Metazoa > Chordata > Actinopteri > Syngnathiformes > Syngnathidae > Hippocampus > Hippocampus bargibanti. The sequence goes on from NC_142734.1 coordinate 29,944,979, forward strand.
AATCGTTGATGCTTTTAGTGCCAACGTAAGTGATGCTCGCAAAACCGTGTGAAATAGGAGCTCATCCACGGGAGCCATGTTGCCGTGTGTCTCCCAAATGTGCGTGTCCGCTCACAAAGAAGCATTGAGGAGCCTCGAGGCCAAGTAGCAACTTGGGCTCCGTGATGGGAGTCAGACATCTCATCTCATTCACAAAGCAAACATTCCAACTTTGCCGTGTTTTTCAACACTTTCCACTAATTCTGCTCATTCCCCACGTACATCATCTTCATAAGCAAATAGAACTCGGCTCTCTCTTAAACTCACACCCCCAAAAAATGAACCTATTCCAACTTAGTGGCCAAACTGACCCAATAAGATCCGTCCGAAGTTTAATGGCGATCAACATCTAGAGATTCTGTACTTATGTCTGTGTATTTTAAAATGCAGTGAAATTGTGGCAGCAACAGGTGTCAAGACTGTTTGGACAGTTGGAAAATAAATACACTCATTGAGTCGACCGTACACACACACACTCACACACACTTGGGTCCACTTGTCCTCTTCCCAAGGGACCTGTGGTGTCCTTTGTCTCCCAACGGCTGCTGCTGCAACTGCGGGTCGTGGGGTCTCCCCGATAAGAGCACGGGGGATTCCAAAGGGAAGCTTGACTTTCCGAGCACAGGAAGGAGGTCGGAATACCCAATGGAGCAAAGGAGTATCACTGGGAGTGAAGTCAATTTGAAACTCCAAACCATCTGCGCATCTGATAAGACAACACGCATTGAAGCAAGCGTAACAGAGAGGGTTGAACAGCGACGGATGAGGGTGGAAAAGTTCTGCAGCATTAAAGCCTAAAATTGCTACTGCTCGCAATATTTACCTGCGTGTAAATTATCGACCGTAGAAATCAAGCACCAAAAAGGCAGCTTTGAGAATAGTGTCAGAAACGACCCTAAAAGATTGACTGAAATGCACGGCGCCCATTGACGTCTCAAGCGCCCGTGACAGAGTAAGTGTGTGAGACCTCACGTACCTCTGCATGCAACGATTGATTTTCACTATCCGTACAATGCCGCTGATTCATAGAGTGGCCGCGTCGTCATGCCATGTATTCACACACAAACACACATACAAAAACACGGTATTAAAGATGTATGGAGCGAAAGCAAATGTTGGGGGTTTTGACCTTAATGCTGTCAAATGAAGAAGCAATCAGTAACATCTGGCTTGAAGGTATCGTCCCATTCGGCCTGGCTGGAGCCCTTTTATCTGACCTCAAATATCTCCTTACTTTTTGATCCTTTGAAGACGGCCATTTTATTGAGGTGTCAATATTTTCCCCCGGATATCTGTCCATCCATATTCCATATTACTTCTCGTCATTTGAGGCACAGGTGATCTGGAGTCGATTATAACCAGTCCTGGGAAAATATGCAAACTCCACACAGAAAGGAATGAGTCGATACTCAAACCTCAGAACTGTGAGGGCGATGTGCTAAGTGTTCATACAATATGCTACCTTTCCTCCAAACATGTCTCGATATTACAACACAGACCATTTATAGAGGACTCAGAGTGATGTGCTCAGTCTGCAATTGTTCGAATCCACTACAATTGCTGGGTTGTTTTATTAACCAAATCGCTGGGTTGGCTGGAATTTTGAACAGATTGGGTTATTTGGTTGTGGGGTGCAACAAAATTTGACAAAATCAGACTGCAAGAAACGAGACAAGGCAAGGGAAATCCGACTGCACCCTCCGCATCCTGCCCACCACCTTTTCTACCGTGTTCTACTGGAGACACATTTCTTGTGTATTTGACATACTTGGCCAATAAAGATGATTGTGATTTTGATTTTTACCCAGTGATGAGTTACTGCATTTTCCGCACTAAGGCGCTCCTAAGTGTATTCAAACTTCTCAAAAACCAACAGTGGGCCTGATAATCCGATGCACCTATGTATAGTATTGATCAATTTGGGAGCAACCAGCTGATGCTCCTTAAAAAAAGAAAAATGAGTCTTGAGGTGGTGGGAAGGGGGTGGAATTGTTTTTGGGTAGTGGAAAAAAAGAATTGTCCAGCCGCTGTCGATATACATCAGCTATCTCGTGGACCCAGGGGTCCAAGACAAATGGCTCTTGAAATGGTTTAGTGCACCTTGAGAAACAATGACCAGAACGGGGAGGGGGTGGGGGGGGGGGCGTTTTTGCTGGTTAATAAACAAGGTCGTGTGTAACACATTTAGGTGCTCACTGTAATTTTTGGGGATGAACGGGCAGGGCGGCGGAGAGAATGGGAGCTATGGATGCTCCTTTGAGGTGTTTGCCCAAGGCCAAGCCCTCCCAACCCCCCATGACATCACTGATTTGACTGATAGGTGAGACTGACAACATGATCACCACCCAAATAACCAGAGAGTTTGTTCCCGAAACCCACATATCTATCAGGCAGCCGTAACGCCACGACCGATTATGCTGACATGTTTGTAGAAGGGCACCGAGGAATATCTGCATCAAGACTTCGCAGAGTGAGTTTACATTCGTTCAATCAGGACGCAGTCACAATAAATTGACACGGTGAACATCCAATGGTGGGCGACAGTAGCTGAACTCTGGCAACAGTCTTTCATCTAAACACTAACTGTTCCCAGTCTGCCCGGCTATTAGCCTCGGGGCAACAAGATCCGCTGTTAATGGCTGAAATAAATGGCTACCCAATCACGGAGGGCGCACTGTGGACGTTATCATCATTGGTGTGTGTGCGTTGGGGGTAGAGATGGGGTTGGGCGGGGGGTCAATTTAATTCCTTCCAGCTGCAACTTTGTGCGTGTGTGTGTGTGTGCGTGTGTGTGTGTGTGCGTGTGCGTGTGTGCGTGTGTGTGTATTTGTGTGTGTGTGTGTGTGTATTGGGGGTGGACAGAGAAAGACAGAGACACAGAGAGAGAAAGACAGAGAGAGATAAAGAGAGAGAGAGAGAGAGAGAGAAAGAGAGAGAGAGAGAGAGAGAGAGAGAGAGAGAGAGAGAGAGAGAGAGAGAGAGAGAGAGAGAGAGAGAGAGAGAGAGAGAGAGAGAGTGATAGAAGTCAAAGAATGAAATGACTGGTTTATTTGGCCCCATAAATGCATCACACAGACCAGGATGCTACACATGATGCAATGCTTTTTTATTTTTATTTTTACATACAGGAAGTCCAAGTGATTTTTTGTGTGTGTGTGTACAGCATTGACAAGAAATTCATAATCTTGAGGATTGAAATACAGTAAAGCCCCCCCCCCCCCCCCATCTTCTGATTCTATTCCAGTGATGTGTCAAGTACTGTAAAACACAAATAATAATTACAAAAATAGAAAAAAATACAAAAATATAAAAACACATAAATAAATAAAAAATAAATAAGTAGATAAATCAATCAATCAATAAATGAATGAATAAATAAATAAATAAATACAAGTAAATAGAAAAATAAAACAGTTAGTGTTAGAAGGCCACCAGTGATCATGACTAGGATAAGCGTTGGTGAACACAACAATTACGATACATATTGATTGATATCGCACTTTAAGAACAGCTGAAGCGGTAACAAAGAGCTTAACATGGACAGGTATTATATACAGGAAATAAAGCAGTCCAAAGATAGTGGAAAGCACCAGGGAGTGAAACTGAAATCAAGTCTGAATCATGCTGAGTCAAATGCCAAAGATTATAAATGGAATGACAAATGTATTTTTCAAAACCACTTTTCAGTGCATTATTTTCATGCTGACCCACCCCCACAACATTTTCCTTAAAGTGTGCATACGGTTTGTTTCCCGCGTTACAATTGGCAATCCCAACATAGACGCTGCTTCCATCCACTAGTCCACTTAATTTTTCTTCACTTATGCTGTTACAGTTATAGGACCACCACATCCTCTCCTGCAAAGCCCACCTTGCGGCCTGCTCCGAACACATACGTGCAGACTTTTACAGAGTTCTTGCTAAAATGGCACTCGCAGCCAAATGGTAGGCAACATACTACGTTGGAAGAACATACATAAAAGTTGGATGATACAAAAATAAATCAATGAAGGAGATTGTCTGATTTTGGACAGCATTATTTGGGTTACTCATAAATGAGTTTTTTTTTCTTTTTTTTCCCCACCAAGGCTCAATCAGGGATGGTTCTTATCTCAGAATTTTAAACAAAATGCTTTTTTGGAATTTGTGTCATAATATTGTTTGAAATGGAAAATCATTTCAAGGCCCACTCATCTTTTGGCATTGCACCTGGCATAAAAAATAAATAAATAAACAAATAAACAAACACATAAATAAATAAATAAATAAATAAAATACACACACACAAATAAATACATAAACATGGGAATTTCCCCATTGTTAGACTGATAAAAATTAGTTTGTCTTGTTCAAAAAAAAAAAAATCCAGACAAACTCATACTGAGAATTGTTTGCCCATTTTCCCTTTGTGACCTTTGAACTTCTTTCTTTACCACTTGCAGCATATTCCTTGTGCACGTTTGGTGCGGTAAGTGGACACCATCGGCCGCTATCAGTTTACGGCCGCTGCGGTCTACAGAATAGCGTGTTTGTCCTTGGCTCATTTTGCTACCTTTTCCCACCTAAAGTACACGGCAGACAAAAATCACACTTTGCTTAAAACGCGCATTCTCCACACCCGATTATTTTCCTACAGGTTACTTCTGCCCAACACACGTGATAGCTTGTATGTTTGGATGAATTACCAAGGCCGGCGTGTCTGTTTGTGTGTGCGAAGGTGCGAACACGAGATTGGGTTTATTGAAAACCGCCATCCCTTGAATAAACATACAAGCACGGACAAGATTCTCCCCAAAAACGAGGAGCAAGGTGTCACGGCAGATATTGGAGAAAATAATCATTCGGGTTCATAGGTGACCGAGTGCGGGCGAATTGAGAAAACAACATGAGAGGAAAAATAAACGACAGGTGCTTGAGGAGGTTTCGAGTGGCGCTGGTAGAAAAAGAGGGAAACAAAGTGGAAATTCCACATTTTTGGGAAACAAACTAATGTCTGAGTTACTTTGGAGTAGCACAGCAGATGGGAAGAAATAATGTAAAGCTTTTTTCTATTGTTATGCTATTGGAGCCTTTGGGCTAATTCAATAAACATCTTCTGCTTGAACAAGAGGGGGCTCACTTCGACTGCAGTCTCGGAACTTGGGAAGAAGCGCGCCTCCCCAAATTGTTGGAGGGCGGCTGGATTCAGTGCAAAATGACGTACTTGTGGCTGGTGCAAAGTGAGGTCATGTGACATGGCCCTCAAAATTGGAGAAGCCAAAGAGGGAGGTCTCGCCCCACCTCCTTGTTCGGCCAAGTGGGGGTGCTCAAGAGTCAATTGGACGGCTACCGCAATTTTTGTCGCAATTTTCGACACTTTTTAAAAGATGGAGAAAATCGCCATTTTCGAAAATTTACATTAAATCAACGACGCCTACCCTAATTGTATTTTCCCAATCGAGCCTCTAGATGGCAGCACTTACCACACGCAGGAAACATTGTGACTGCCCAATGTATTCATTCTAGGTGCTGGCCAGAAATGATTGATTATATAACAGAGGCTGCGGGCCGGATGAAAATTGACTACGGGCTGCATTTGGCCCCCGGGCCCCACTTTGTATATGCTCGTTTAGGGTATATAATAATAATAATAATAATAATAATAATAATAATAATAATAATAATAATAATAATAATAATAATAATAATAACACGTTTCATTTATGGCCAACATTTGCTTTGTTTCACGCAGGTTAAACTGAGCTTTAATGAGGTACTACGTATTGTCACGTGACATCATGTATGATAATGGCTGGAATGCTGAAGTGTACATTTTTTTTCTTACAAACTCTTTGGCATTCGACTTCATGAGTCCCATTGTGATTTTATTTTTTTTCTAATGCCATTGAATGACCACACAGAAAGAACCACAGATTTGTCGGGGAGAAAATTGTAGACAGAAAAAAACCCAAACAAGTCACTTCCCTTGCAGCCACGGTTGTTAAAGCCACAAAAACGTCTGCCATACCTGCTACGCCCCACATACCGAAAATACGAGCGCGCCAAAGATAAACCTTTTTATTCTCGCCACCAGGCAAAAGCTTATTCCCCCCCCTCTTTAGAACAGCCACCGCGAAAATACAACATTGATATTGGAGTATGATGTCCAACAGCTGTGTGTGTGACTGAGAGAGAGACAGAAGGAGAAAGAGAGAGAGAGAGAGAGAGAGAGAGAGAGAGAGAGAGAGAGAGAGAGAGAGAGAGAGAGAGAGAGAGAGAGAGAGAGAGAGAGAGAGAGAGAGAGAGAGAGAGAGAGAGAGAGAGAGAGAGAGAGAGAGAGACAGAGAGGCATTTCTGTGGTGTGGTGGACTTTAAAAAAAAGAGCCAAGTGGAACCAAGGGAGGCTTGGCATTGGAATTTTGAGTCCAACCACTCGCTTCCTCCTTAGAGTTATTGACAAATTGCTTCTGGCACCTGCTCTGGACAACAAGGAGCTCAAAAGAGTTCCTGGCTAGACATCGCCGATTCATATGGTGAAACATAAAGATGAAAAGCAAGTGGCCAACGACATGTAGCATCTGGCCTTGCTTCTCTCCTTTTTTTTCGAAGGAGGTCACAGTTTGTGTGTGTGTGTGTGTGAGAGTGTGTGTGTGTGTGTTCCAGGCCCACATCCAGAAACATTGTCCTACAAGTGTTCCTACTAGAAGATTAGATTCTTTAGGCTAACTTCCAATTATTATTGGCAGTCAAAATGTTTCTCAATTTTGCCCCATTGCCCCTCCCCCCTCATCCATTCAACCTTTCCCCACCCCATCTCGAAAGTGTGCATTACGTTAGTGTGGATATTTAAAAATAAGAATAAGAAATCAGAAACAGAAATATTAAGAACAATTTCATCCTTGAAAAAGAAGGAGTGGATGAATATTTTACCAGTCGGTGGCTTTCGGGAATTCACACAGACTGGGAATTCCACACTGTGTGGCACGATAACAAAAGCAACAATTCTGGTCAGCAGCTTTTCCCATCAAGAAAGTCAAAGAGCAGTGATCTTCTGAAATTATGACGGGAATAACATTTTATAGCAAAAATCAAACAGGTACGTGCCAACGAAAATAGAATGAATGCTGTCGTTGTCGGCAGGATTCCTTGGGTCTTCAAAATCACTATTTTTCGAAGAATGAAAAAGTAGCACAAATTACACCCCACGATATTCATGTTAACGCAATGATTTTACACCCCTTAAAAAGACGTAAATTGATCAATGTTTGGTCCATCCTCACACAAAAAGTTTCTGAATACTTCACAATCCAAAACAAGTGTGGTTATATCAGCTTGCCAAGCTCTTAGAGGCGTCAGTGATGCAATAAAAAAATATACGTTGACAAAGCTCTTTTATAGAAATAAATGTACATATATTAACCTCCATAGCTAACACATTCTTTCCACACCAAAGCAATATATTGATTTTAACACAACTGGCTTATCCAAATTCATTGATCCCCCCCACCCCCAAAAAAAAAATCATTTGTTACTGTCATAAAGTACATTTTCAGTTCTAAAAATGAGCAATGAGGTTGCATGCATCTAACATGAAGACAAACGCTGATATTGGGTCTCTTTGAGCTACAAATTCTGCAGTTTGTGATTGTCTTTTTTTGCACAATTTCCTCCCAGAAGATCATTCCCTGAACCTAAATGTATTCATCTTTGGGGCTTCTTGCTTCACAAGGCATCGTCAACCCTCATCTCCTAGCGTAGCCTAATAAACAACAAAAAACAACAACTTTGTATTCAAAAACAAAAGGCACTCTATATTTTAAAAAGTCTTTATACTTTTGATATGTACACAGAATGTCTTTTGAAGTCATAAAAGTCAAGTCAAATTCAAATCGAGTCTGTCAGAAGTCACAAGTTGTCAAATCAGGACAGAACTAGCAGTGCCACAGGCTTGATGCTACATTTGAAATTGGTGCGGTATAGTAGCGTATTGTATTGTCCTCAGAAGAAAGCAAAAAGATATGCATACAATTCTTAAAAAATAGTTTCTGAATGGACACTATTCATTTTCTCTTCTGCTTCTCCTATTAAGAGTCCCTGGGAGTAGTTGGATCAAAGGCGGACAACATTCATGTTGGCCAATTGCAGTTGCCCAAACACAAAGCCATATTTACACCGTCACTGAATCGGAACTAAATCAACACAAGTGTACCATTATGCTATTAATACAATTTAAATATCAGAAAATAATAAGAATAATAGGGCAGCTGAACATAGTTTAGACTGAACAGACTACAGCGGAATCTTAACGGGTTCAATACATTGCATTCCCGTGTTCGCGGGAGCCTCTAGTCAAGTGGGCCGTAATATGAATACCTCACACAAGGTAAATCTGCGTTTTGGATCAAATTTGATCCATTTCCACGGGAAAATGTATCGAGGTAGCCATACAAAGACACTTATTACAGATGTATTAAAATCATCCAGTAACACGATAGCAACCGCCATCCTCCAAGTCAGTGCGGATGTGTCAAAGATCCCCTCAAGTTCACAAAGGTCAAACATATCACAATATACCACGCAGTCCCTTACACACAAACGGCCCGTGTCTCATCATCTGTGAAGAAATAATGGAATTATATATACGCTCCCTCCCCAGTATGCGGTGAAGCATCAAAGTTCAGAGCTGTGATAAGTTGCCTGTGTGCTTTGCCTCTGGCCATAACGGTGTGTGGTGTTTTCCTATTACTGGCATGTCCTTTTCCATAGATGGATGGACCTCGGGCTGACGTCTGCCACTGCCGCTGTTCTGCTCTCTGTGTTATTACCGAAATCGATGTCCATGTCTGCCGCCATTTATTATCCGCCACCGCACCGTACTGTCACATCTCGCTGCCATCCGGGGCGCGCCCCGCCCCTCCTGTCACCTCCTCCGACATTCTTGGGAGACGGCCCCTCCAATCATCATTCACCTGGGTTCCCACAGCTGATTGTCATTCACTGATTGTGCCTTCTGCCTATATCTGTCTGCCGCTCACTACCGTCTTCTGTCGGAGTATTCTTGGTCATTGCCATTTCCACGTCCGTGTTGCCAGGTCTGCTATCATTCAGTTATCTTCCTTCACTCATCCCTGTTTGTTATTATTTGATGCTGTTTCCAGTAAAGACTCTTTATCCACCCAAGCCTGTCACGCCGTGTATTTCGGGTCCTTCCCTAACACCAAAAGTCCGTCGCTCGAGGTCTGCCTCCTAGCACTCGAGCGTTCGTCACACGTACCGCCACCGCATTCCCAGCAAACATGAACATGCAGGATGGAGACTGGATATTGGGAAGCTCTATTGCATTGGAAATCCCGCTGGCCGCATGGATTGAAAATGCGCAACTGCGCCAACACCAATATGGCTTCTCTTTTTTCATGACGGTTTTTTTGTTTCACAGTGAAACATTTGGACCACGACGTGAACAACACAGACGCTGCTGTAAAGTCTAATGTGAACAACAACCCTTCATATACAGTGTTAACTCTACTCACAAAATTAATCGGAACTGGAAGAAAGCCACGTTTTCCATGTAAATACCCTAATTTGTTGCAAAATATGTAAGCAATGCATGTTACAATTAAAGTTAAACCTCAGTTTTCGACCATAATCCATTCCAGAAATCTTTTCAAAAACTGATTTGGTCCAAAACCAAAACATTTCCCATCATAATCAATGTAATCAATGTCTGCTTTTTATTATTATCATGATTGAACAATACAAACACACCTGCTCAGAATCGAACGCTACACGGGGATGATGCGTCTGTCACAATGAGATGCGACACAAGGAAGTGACATATAAGGAAGCGGAATGGAGTCCAGTGGTGCATTCAGGTGCGATCAGATTGGTCGAGAAACGATTTTCGGTTCTAAACCGAGGCATGCAAAACCTGAAATTTTTGATCGAAATCCAAATTGGTCAAGAACTTGACATTTCGACAACGATCTTGACATTTCGTAACAAGTGGCAATATTTCCTGTTGCGCCGTTTTGTAACTTGAAAAGTTCGTATGAAGACACGTCCAAAAGTAGAGGTATGTACTACTGTACAGGCCCGGTTTTTAATATGCGTGATGCATCACAACTGTTTTTGTGTCCTTGCGGATGTCCGTGCAGGTTATGTAAAGGCCGTGCCCCCTTATAACCTCATATAGACCCTAATAAGGCCCCCGATGATTGACGCTTATGGATTTCTGCACCGCTAATTTCCCTAACTATCACAGTTTGAAAGATAGCTGAGGGATTTAGCGGAGGGGGCCCAGAGAAAAAAACACTCTTGCACTCTGTGGGAGCACAAAAGCTGTATTATATGATATAAAAACAATGGATCAGCCACCCCTCCTATTCCCCTTTTCTCTCCCTCAGGCTCGGTTTGTGATATTTATCTGCTCACAGTCACACGAAACCATTACGTTTATGGAATATGAAATGCAGTCCCGCACTGCTGTACGAAGTGGAAGCCCACTGGGATGCGCAGATGTTGCGCTACCTTTTCAGATGTGAAACTAGAACTTTTTAATAGCTTTGGATTCGTCTTTACGCGGACGGTCAAATAGTTTACTAAGCTATGGCTTTGTCTGGTGGTATGGTTCAGTTTTCCAAAATCCCCTTTGGAAAGGTTAATTAGCGCTTGAATATACATTAAAATTAAAAGAACATAAATAAATATTCTTATATTAAAACAAAATAGAGGCTACACATAGAGGCTAAGGCCCCACCACAGGATATCCACATGCTGCCATAGCACATCTCTAAATTGAGAAAATAAAAAAATTAAATAGCATCAATTAAACTTTGTATGTGTATTCACCCTTCAGCGTTGTCTAATGAAAAACAAAATGTCTGAAATGTCGGACAGTTGAGCGTCAGTATCTGGCCATTTACACCATTCCTCATTGCTATATTGTGATATTATTTACGTTTTTACGAAGATGTGACGCGCCACATTTCATGATGACCAAGCGCGAATTAACCTTTATATATATATATATACAGTAAAGTCCCCTTATATCAATATTCTCGGGAGTTGGAAAAAATATCGATATAACCGGACTATCGATATATCCGATCCTGCGGGCATGTAATTTTCTCCTTGGGTTCATAGAAATAGTATCGTAATAAGCAGTACTATCGATATAACCGATATCGATATAACGAGACTTTACTGTGTATATATATATATATATATATATATATATATATATATATATATATATATATATATATATATATATATATATATATATATATATATACAACATCAATGTTAGCCAGCCGTTCTTGAAATATGTCCATCGATGATATTGGCACCTTTTTCCCCCAGACACAAATCGACACTGCTGTAACTCTGCAACCGCAAGCACATCCGTCATTGAAGATGTTATACATATGATCTACACGTGTATTGGTGTCTTCATGATAGAATGAAGACAACGGATGACAGAGGCCGGTGGAGTCAGGCTGACCCCAAAGCTTTGGTGGAGTCTCCACGCTTACAGCAGACGCCGGCAAATGTGCAACAGGTTTTCCACCTCCATTTCTACCCTTGTACTAAACGCCATCCATCACTATCTGTCATCTCCACATGAGCTCTCTCCACTCAGTCCACGGTAGTAACGCGCACCACCACCTGCGTCCACATGCATTCATCAACGGTTATCTACCTGCCTTCTTCACTCTGCACAGTGGAGGGATCTTTCGTTCTGATGTTTCACCCTGGCAGCTTTTGGCACCTGGGCCTTGGCAGGAACGATCGAAGGCCAACTTTCCGTCAGTGAGGAATGTAATTAGGGAAAACAGAGTGGGATGAATCTTCAAGGGAGGTCGGGTAGGGCTGGCAGGATTGGAGTTGGTCACAATCCCGGCCTACCTCTTCTGTCACCGGTTTATATCAAGGCGGTATTGTGATGTTTCATATTGATTATTTGGTTGGCAGAAGGATGGAGGAAAGAGGCCAGAACTTGACTGTGTTATGAAGCCACTATGCATTCTCACCAAATTTAAGCAAAGCAAGCTATTTCACAGTCAATGGAGACAGATGAGCTAAAAATAAAGAAGCGGGTCCATGAAACGACAACGCAGAGATTTGAAGTCACCACTGATATGACCGAGTCCATTTCAACACTACATTCTTTCTTTTCATTTTTTTTATGCGGTTGTTGTTCAGAATCAGAATCATCTTTATTGCCAAGTATGTAGAACACACAAGGAATTTGTTTCCGGGAGAACACGCTGCACTAGTATCATCATCAAAAAATTGCAAAGAGGCACTATACAGTTCTATTTGGGTTACTGTTTAAAGAGTTAATGGCTTGGGGGAAGAAGCTATTTAAATGTCTGCTGGATTTGGTGCGCATGGATCTGTAGCGCCTGCCGGAGGGGAGTAGCTGGAAAAGGTGGTGGGCAGGGTGCGGAGGGTCCAGTAAGATTTTCCATGCCCTTGTTTGGATTCTTGCAGTGTGCAAGTCCTCGTAAGTAGGTAGGGTGGTGCCAATGATTTTTTTTCTACCGTCCTAACTGTCCGTTGAAGTTTGTGTGTATTAACAATTAAACTCAAATCAAGTCGGGAATAGGCCTTATTATTTGAGGAGGTGTATGCGTGTTCATTTGTGCCATAAAACGTGACGACGAAAAGCCGCATTAGAATTTTAAAACCGATTTCCAAATCGACAGAGCAGCCATAAGCCATCTGCAGAGGAAGGGGGGGGGGGGGGGTATACGACTTCAGAATTGATAGTCCTGTTATTGGGTGTGTGTGTTTGTTGCAAAATGTCTTTAAAATCCTTTTGGATGACTCAGGATAGAAACAGTGTCCTAAGGGTTGAATATACAGTTTGAACCAAATACACCCCCTCGATTCAATTCATACGCACGTGTGGACGCAAACAGAGTGCAGCTGGCTTTTTTTTTACAGAGTGCGCACACAGAAGGGATTTCCTCACTCATCTGCGGTTCCGTGTGTCTGTCAATGGGCTGCTCACTTGCGAATCCACCCTGCCCTCGTCTCTCTGGAGACATCTCCTCTTGCGCTGCCTCTGCATATCCTCGTCTGTTACCTTCCTTGATGCTCCTCGCAGTCATTTCTCTCATTTAGCTTTGCGTGTCCTGATGGCTCGTGAGTGAAATTATTTTCTTCCACAGGGGCGAACAGAAATTTGCTCCGGTTTTGGTATGAGGACTACAAAATGAACTCGCTCACCGAAGAAGACTGCTAATTATTGAAACTGAAAATATTGTGGCGAAAGCAAATGTCCATTTTTCGAAATTAACTGCACAATGATGATATTAACAGGCTATTGTCACACCCACAACATAAAAGGCTACCTACATTTAGCATCATTTCAAAGTGATTCAAGCTACTTGTCTTGAAACATGAATAAAATAATAGAAAAATGCACACACAAAATGATAATACGAGCCTGCAGTTGTTGGCAGGAAATGCGTGTCCAGCTTCCATATGTTTCGAACAACAGCTGGACAGCATTACGGCTATGTCAAGCCTTGGAAAGTGATCCCGAGGTTTTCGAGTGACAAGCCAGATTTAGGGCTAACATATAGTGCTGTAGACCATAATTACATATGTGTCGTATAATGGACCGAAATAGAAAAAGGCCTGGTAAAAAAGCATAATTAGGACAAAGTGCTGCTGCTGCCGCCACTGCTGCTGCTGCTGCTGCTGCTGAGGAATGCGTTTGGACTGAATTAAGTTTGCAGTAAACAGCAGTGGTATTAAAAAAATAGCATTGAATGAATCAATATTTAAAAGTTTGTTTTTGTAACATCAGTATGACATGCACAATAAATGAGGTTCTGCAGAATATTATTGTTGTTTTTTTTTATTTGCATATTAAACCAGAGTACCATTCTTTCTAACTAACTAACTAACTAACTAACTAACTAACTAACTAACTAACTAACTAACTAACTAAGTAAATACAAACACAAAAGTAAGCAAATGAATTAAATAGATAAATAAATAAATAACTGTAACAAAAAAACAAAATAAACAAAAACAAATAAATAACCAAAAAAATGAATAAATAAACACAAACATAAACAAACAAACAAATGAATAAAACTAATATTATTAATAAAAAATCAAACAAAAACTATTTTGTGTAGGAGGATAAATGTATTATTATTACTGTATCTATTAGCTAGCTAGCTAGCTAGCTTTCAATCTTTTTGAGTTACTTGCAGGTTGAGTGAACTATGGCAGGTGTGACTGCCGCTGCTCACCCGCAGAAAAAATATCCTGTGACTGTAAAGTGTCCTTGAGAGTTTTGAAAGGTGCTTATAAATTAAATGTATTATTATTATTATTATTATTATTATTATTATTATTATTATTATTATTATTATTATTATATTTAAACAACATCAGGTACTTTGTTTCCCGGTTTCAGTGTCACCAGTCAAAGAGTCATGTTGAAACGCAATCTTTCTGCTAAAACCCGCACGCAGACACGCACCCCAACAAACACGCACCCTAACGAGTGTCATTACGAGGCGTCTGGTTGTACGGGATGATGTTTCCGAAGAAAGGGTGGGGGGGGGGTGCGGGAGGCGACATTGGAACCAGACGTGTGGAGCTGTCAGGACCTGGTGATAGGGATGCGTGTCAGTCACATCCCTGGGGTCCAGGCCTGCACATGCACATTACCTTGTTGCACAAACACACACACACGCACACGCACACGCACACACACACACACACACACACACACACACACACACACACACACACACACACACACACACACACACACACACACACAGTCAGATGAGTGTGATTTGACATGCCAGAGCAGATGTAAGGGGACACCCGTATTCTGGGCAATGAAGATATATTCGTGGCCATGGGTGCATGTGGGGGCTCTGACTCTGCACCTTTACCGTGCAGGCCTCACTCCACATCTGCTTTCCATTAACCACAAAGCTTACCTTTTTTTTCTGAGCCGAATCGATGGTGGGCGAGTCGGCAGCGAAAGGGAGGATCGGAAAAGGGAGGGGGCGCCGTGTTCGATTCTGGCTTGATTCAATTACTAGTACCACTGCAAGAGAACGTTACTTGTAGTTGGCTGGTCATTCCGTGACCCACTAACCTCTTGTTTGAAATGTTTTTGCGTTTTATGTATTTTTTCCCTACATTTCACTCTGGGAATTAAGCGTGTTGCATTTTGCGTCTGCTCTGATTAATTGCATTGTGGTTCTCCAGAAGTAGGCGCAATCATCTGAGTTTATACCTCGCAAGATTTAATAACAGTTACAGGAGGATTTTAGCAGTCACCGCAACTATTCTCTCTGTGCCCTTGATAACAACCAGCAGCACATGGTCTGCGTGTAGTTGGCAAAGAGCTGACACCACTCATCAGGTTCTTGTAAAATGAAGGGAATGAATATAGACTGACCAGATTTCCCGTCTGCTTCTCTGCTGCTCACAATTAGGGGGAGCGCTCATACACTTACGTCTACCGCTGCTACTTTTGAAAAAAGAAAATTCACAACAAGGGGAGGGTGGGGGATGCTACTAGTGGTTCTAATCTGATGAAAATACAACTTTAAGGTGACTTGTCTCTTTCCCCTTCCCCTCTCTGTTGAAGTATCTGCGCGGTATTACAATGCTAGTTGTCAAAACTTTTCAACCACACACATTTTCACCAATCAGTCTGACGTTTACCAACAGTCGACACCCACAAAAAAATGATGAGGCTTCATGAACAAGTCTTATCAAAAATAAAACTGATCTCGATCATTACACTCCAGCTGCTCATGCCGAGCAATTAAGTATCGAAATAAACCGACACAGTGAACTTTGACGTCAATTCACAAGCCAAAATGGCCATAGCAAGACTCTACATCACAGGTGTCAAAGTCAAGACCCAGGGGCCAAATTTGGCCCGCCACATCATTTTATTCGGCCTACAAAACCAAATCAAGCATGTCAAGTGACATGATGCTTGCAAAGGTCTGAACCAAAATTTCAAATTGTCGTATGTAAATCACCATAACAGTCATTATTATTGATTTCAGATTTGAAAACTAGTCGTTCGTCAATTTGTTGTGCGCTCTACATGTGGAGGGGATTAAACAGAAGAAGTCAACGAGAGGAACTCAACTACAACGTAGCCCGCGGCAAAAGATGAGTTTGGCCCCCCTGCTATACATGAAAGTCAACCATTGGTCTGAAAACTTGGCCGAAACTAAAATAACATCTTATCAGCATTATCCAATTTCAGTCGCCATCAACATCTGAACATTAATTTTTGCTGCACCTTTAGCATTTAGCTAAATATCTACGAAAGGACAACTACACAATATATTACGCCAATGATTCATTTGACGCACTTGACATCCAACCGAGGGAACATTTCGGAGCCGCAAAGCAAATATTTAACTCGACCGCAAGGCGATTGAAACCCACGTTGTGCCGCTGGAAATCAAAATTACATTTTGCTCCGGAGCCAGATAAAAAAAAAAAAAAAAGCATCCGATAACTTCTTTCACGCTTTTATTAACTTTGAGGAAGTGCCACCAAAGAGTATTGCGGATCCAAGTGGATCATTTGCTTGAGGTCTGCGATGCGTAGGCGTCTGTAGCCAAAGATGACATCATATAATTTTCGTCGAAAAAAATTCATGTTTGGCGGTATGCCACCTCCCTTTTGCGGGAGTCCTCGTGTTTCACGCGTCCTTATTATACAAAAGCTGCTGGTGATATTTCGAGAGTCAAGACAATCTCCTGCTGCTGTGCAACTGGATTTCTCAGCACCACTCACTCCCATTCCTTCTGGACACCGATAAGCGTTGAGCAATGGCCAAGTGTGGGCTGCAAAAGATGTCATAGTGTCCTATTGCAACAATGTATCATTCCGAAATGTATTCGTGATGACAGGGTGCTGCCTGTTCAGTTCATCTTCCTGTATCTTCACTTACTCCCACTGTGGCATGAACTTGAGCCCAGCCATTTTTTTCAGTTGTGGAGAGGAGGGGGGTTAGCTGTGTAGAGGTCTGAGACAGTGAACAATGGCTAAACTGTGAAGCTACGACTCAAGTCAGCCCAAAGGATTTCCTCCTTGTAGCCGGACCACCTAATAATTTATGACATGCTTCAGCCCCCCCACCCCACTCATGAAAATAAGAAAAAAAAGTGACCTTGAGAGTTTTGAAAGGCGCTTATAAATAAAATGTATTATTATTATTATAAAAAAAACAGGAAAACGGAAAATGAAGCGCACACCACGATGTTGTTTTATACAGTTTCTCAAAATGAAAGGTTGCAAAAATATGCACCATTTTGAAAACTCACTTTATCGTTATCATGCCATCAAAACACAGTTTTGGAATGGTGCAGATGCTTCGACGTTGTAACTTTACAACCGTCACATGACAAGCTTTGACCTTCTTTCACCATAGATCCGACTGTAGCAGTTCTGCTAACCAGACACAGATGGACATTTACAGCCAACGGTAGATCGAAAACGTGACACGGCGTTGAGCGTCAGGTGTCAATGCCATATGTTCAGTACAGTTTTCATCCATTTTTAATTGGACCAAAATAGTTTTTGGAGCATCAGACCTTTTTTCGTTACATCGTTTTCAGATATGTCAGTAGTCATCAGTTAACTTTACGCAATCGGTATAGCGATACCTTGAAGTGAGGAAGTTCCAAAAAAATTGACATTTTGGATTTCCACTGAGAATTAGGTAAACCAGTGAAATGTAAATTTCTCCACTGCGAGACTAATAAAGGCAAATCCAAATCCAAATCCATAAGACTCTAATTTCAAAGCATCTTATATGTATATCAGAGGCTGCTCGCTACATTTTCCACAATGCTTCTGTCATCTGGGATTTAGCAAAAAGATGACTAAAAAGAAGCCATTTATGAGAACCTCATTTCATACTGTATCAAGAAATTAACGTGGCAAAGGTGTTTTTGGCTCAATCTGGAAGGACAAAATTCACAGAGCAGAGAAGAAGGGGGTTTTAAACAACATCTTAGCAGTCCTCTGGAAGCAAAGTGAACTCATCAAACGTCAGTCCAAATACATTGTGGCTTGTATTGGGATTTACACAAGCAGTACCTAGCATGTCCGACAACACGGTATGTATCACACAAACATAACCACAAAACAAAAACGACGTGTTATGTTGAGCATTTGTCACAGTATATGTTAAACAAGTTAAACGGTTCATAGCTACAACAGAAACTGGAACCCATTCGCCCGTGTGTAGAAGGTAGTCTGCAACTAAATATTACCATCGCCAATCACAGGACAATTATAAATGGGTTTTGAGTGTGAATTGAAAAGTAATTTGATACTCTGGCCAGTCTTGTCAAACCTGTGGTGTGGATTGCCTATCGTGATTTGGTTCTGCATGAACCGAGAACGGATTGATTCTATTTCCATTCATTTCAAGGGGAAAGATCGCTTCGGTTCACAACGAGAGACTTGGGACGAGCTATGTGAGTTTCCAATGTATTTATATAAGAAATCGTTAATCAGGGAGGAACGGTTTCTCCAGTATGAAAACGTAAATAACAAAATAAACAAAGTTTGAACGTTTGGTCTTGAACCTCAAGCGAGGGCATACTCATCCTCTATGTGGCTCTTGTCTGTTTATAAGCCCCAACCAACCCTAATTGCACCCACCCATAATAGACGTGCAATGGGTAGTCAGGGCTTAGGCTAAGGATAAGACAAAGTGGCTGGTAGACGACACAGGCTAATTTGTAAAAGATACAGTGGCTGCGTGGCTTTCCGAGGCGCTGTGGGAGAACCAAAACATTCAGCAGTTGTCCAAATAGATTCCTCTCGCTGCTCTGCTGTTGACGACATGACACTCCTATAATTTACGTGCATGCAGACACACACACACATATATGAAACCAGTCTTAAGCATGCACACGCAGCTTTGATCTTTCCCCGCGGCGCTGGGATTTATTTTGCTTGAGGTGATTGCTGTGTCTGCAGGTTTGCAGTCTTGTTAATGAATTTGAAACAGGGGTCAGATGGGTGAGAAGTGTGCGTGTGTTTGTGTGAGTTTGTGTGCGTGAGCATGCTGGAGAACAAAAGTGGGAGATGTAATGAGATCACGACACTGGGTTGACTTTAGTCGGGTTTTGGTTTACATGTAGAATAAATAATATGACCCACTTTATGATCATTCCAACACTGCGACCCTTGCTATGCTTGGGCTGAAGTGAAGTGACAAGCAATAGAGGGCCCCTGCACACTGCTGGACTCTTGATTAAATGACCCCCCCCCCCCCCCAAATTCCCTGCACACCCCTCCGGTCAACACACAAGCACACATAAGTATATGGGACAAAGAGAAAGTTGCGTTGCAGTCTCGTGTCTGTCTTGCAATGTGTTCACATTGCTCCCATTTGAAACAATGATGCCAAAATATCGCGGTGCAGTCATCATCTGTTTCAGCGTGAAGTTTCCTGTCTCCGCTTTGCGCCCGCAAAATGCCAAAGCGGTGAGATGGATGTGCGAGTGTGTGTGTGTGCGTGACCACCGCTGCCCTTCCCATATCTGTCTCCCATCGCTGTGTGTTATCACAGGCTCGCACATACCTCGCCTTTGCCTCCTGTGATTGTGTCGAAACCACGGACCACTTTTTTTTCCCCTTCCACGGCGCAGAGACAAGGAGAGGAAAAGTGAGTCTCCTTGTTTGTGACAATGCTGGAGTTAAGCGGGCGCTACGGTTTTCCCGAGAGCTCTGTTGTTGTAGGGACAAAACAAATAAAGTATCAGCCATTCAAAAGATGGCTCAGCTCAAGAGGGTCAGGTCAAGCTAATTCCGTTGGAAAAACAATCAGCAGTTCCCCTTGGCAGCTGTTAAAGAACCTTTTTTTCTTGGCTTGACGGACATTTAGGAAAACTCTGAAATTCAGATTATCCACAAATTTAGGATGAGATTTGAATGTGACAGAGGTTTTTGTGTATGTATGTATGTATGTATGTATGTATGTATGTATGTATGTATGTATGTATGTATGTATGTATGTATGTATGTATGTATGTATGTATGTATTATTTTGTTATACTTAGAATATCTTGTTTTCTATCCTTTCACCCACACCCCTACCCCATCCCTTTTCAATTGCTGCTGTGGACTGCAAATTTCCCCATTGTGGGACGAATAAAGGTATTCTGATTCTGATTCTGATTCTGATGTATGTATGTATGTATGTATGTATGTATGTATGTATGTATGTATGTATGTATGTATGTATGTATGTATGTATGTGCGTGCGTGCGTACGTACGTACGTACTGATGGATGGATGGATGGATGGCAGCGACTGGATTGATTTTTTCTTAAATACAGCAACAGCTTCATTCAGTAGGGGCAGAATGTATTTTGTTACTTGGCAGCAACTGGCAGAAGGCACAAATGAAAATTGCATTTCAAAACGTCCTACCCAAACAAAGCCCACCGGCTTCAACCACTGTCGCCGCTGACATCTGTAGCTGATAGCAGCTTTGCTCGGTTGTGAGAAAGGTGATGTAAAAGCCACATTTACCTCGCCTTCCTCGACAAAAGTCGATGCTTTTAACTCAGGGAAACGGGGCCTCGCGAGAAGGCTCGATACTGGGGTCAGCCAGGATAACCCCCATATCCTGATTACTGACACCGGGTGCCCTCTGGAACATAGGCCAGCAATAAAAAAAAGGAAAGAAAGGCTTCAATGACCTGCCGGCAGCCCAGGACAGAAGTTATTAGCATACGAGGTAACATTTTAGCAAAGTTCACAAATTTACGTACGTTGGCGAAATTTTGACAAAAATTAGACGATGCCTCAGACATTGTCACTTGTTTGTCACTACAATTGCACGTTCAAATATTCAAGTACGCCACTAACTCATTCCCATACAAATAAGAACGAGTCACGATTATTTCAAAGCCAGGAAAGGCAGGGATGTGTTTGTAAGAGCCGGTGTGAAAGATTGATGGTGAGAAAGGGGAGGTAAGACGTACAAAAGAAAGTATGGAGGATATGCATAAAAATGGCTTTTAAATCTTCAACTGATAAAGGAGGTTGAGAGCAAGATCCGCACTTCCAAATCCAAATCCCGCTACCCCCCCCCCACAGCTCTCCACCCCCGCCATCACACATCTATGAATACAGTTTGTCTTCCATTATTACTATCGACTGCTGCGCCATGAAGAATGGCAGCAGCGGCCCTGCAGGAAGCCTTTCCAAAATTATGCAGCCGCTGCTGAAGGGCAACAAGGCTGGCAAACTCACAAACAAATAAAAGCTTTTTTTTTTAAACAACGCTTTTAGGAGCGCACGTTCAATATCTGCAAAGAAACAATAAAAAAACGAAGAAAAAAATAAAGAAAACTGATGAGTGCACGAATATCAAATTCCTTATCTGAACTTTAGCAAGGAGTTGTCACACCAAAATACACACATCATTAATATGTGAAAACAATTATTTGTATTATTTATTTCATGATGCCTATTTTGTTTTCATTTCCTTTATTTTTTGTCTTAAAGTTTAATGGGTCTCATTCATTTTAGAAAACCTGCATTGGGACAAAGGATGAAAATTTGCATCTATACTAAGTCCGATGCATTTATACTCTTTATTCTAGTGTTGCAAATAAATAAATAAATAAATAAATAAATACACAAATAAATATACAAATAAGTAAAAATATAAATAAATAAATGAACAAATAAATACATAAATACATATATACATAACAAAACAATACATAAACACATATATAAATAATAAATAAATAAATAAATAAATAAATACATACATACATAAATAAATACATACATATATAGAATAAAAAATGTTTTTGGAAAAATGAGGACATCATCTCAACTTTTGTTTGTCATACTGTTGATTATAAAGCTTCAACTAAAATAATCATTTTTGCACCGCCATTATATACATTGCCATTCGTCTGTATGATCACTTCAATGTTTTATTCACACAAATCTGCACTCAAAATCAACATCATAATCATTTTGGAAGTGGCTGATCCATCCCATAACCCATACAAAAATTGTCACGTCAAAAACATTCAGAATGATGTTTCACAAGATATTAAAAAATGTATTTTAACAATTTTAACATTATTAATACAATGGTTTAAAGACGTGTGTATGTGTGTGTGTGTGTGTGTGTGTGTTTAGTCGGGGACACTTTGATAAATGGGCAGTTTATGGTGCTGTCACACAGAGGATGTCTATTGGGAAATAGTCAGCCACAACCACGAGTGTGTGTGTGTGTGTGTGTGTGTGTGTGTGTGTGTGTGTGTGTGTGTGTGTGTGTGTGTGTGTGTGTGTGTGTGTGTGTGTGCACGCAAAAAAAAAAAAAAAACAGGGTAGGGGGTGGGATGCTCTGGTCATCTGATTGCAAAGCTGCAACCTAGTGCATGATTAATCAAAGTGATTGGATGGGGCAAATATGGTTTGTGATAGCACAAAGAGGAACGTAGGGGTCACAGAAAGCAATTGATTGCTCTGTTGTACACCGAGAGGTGTGTGGGGTGTGTTTGTAGTGCCGCGATGAGTGTATATTTGCGCGTATCCAAGCTGATATGTGTGTGAAGGTGGCGAGGTGTGTATAAAACGAAGCTGCTGTGTGTTTGAGGGGCAGGGGTCAAATAAATGGAACATGAAAGACTAAAAACGTAGCGTGGCGGTGCTGACACAGCCACACAGCTGTTAATATCTCACAGGGGCCACGCTCTCACACACACGCGCACACACAAACGTGCACACAAGAGAGCAAACACATATATCTTCAAGTGGTACACAACGTTTGAGGAATTGAGCTGCGACATTGCAGCTTTGTAATCGCTGACGAATCTTTACATAAGGTCTTTGTCCGTGAACAATAAGGAGTGGGGACAAAGTGGTCACCCGTGGGGAGGTTGAAACGGGGGCTCGGAGTAATGGAAGAGTGACACCACCTGTGCTGATATCAATGAACTGACACAAATATGCCATGATCCCTTTTCCAAGTTTTTTTATTGTGCGTGCTGCTTATAAAAGAAACAATCACTTTGAGCAGTATTTTGGTTTGTGGCTGCCAACCTCGACCCCCTGGCCGTTCTGGCTCGCAGGTGCAAAACAAATTTGGAGGGAGGCAGATTTGGGAGCTCACAAACATATATGGTGCATCTCATTTTTTAATATGACACCAGCGTTGACGACCCATCTGAATCACTCTATAAATCAATTAATTGAACAAATTATAATCATTGTCATCTAAAAAAATTATTTAACGTGTCATGACTGAGGGGGAAGGGCACACTTGAGGTCACATTTGAACACATGACAGAGTTTCCCAGGCAGTCTTCAATTGCCCATGTCCCATACATGGTCAACTATGTCATCCGCAAGGGGAAATCTTGCAGTTTACCGGCTCCCAATATCATGCACACACCCCAGCGAGCCCATTTCTGTTAAAGTTGCAATCGGCATGTGTCATCATTTACTCCTCATCTAAATTATCTTTTGACAGTGCGGCAATGGGGTTCAAATACATGTAACCAAATTGTTGTTTGTGGTTGTTGAACTCAATTTGGGGCCAAGTCAGTAAATAAATCATGTTGAGAGGTCTAGAGAAGTGGTGTTAAAGCGGAAATGTTCCCACAGGGGTGCACTAAGAGCAGGGATGTCCAAAGTTTTTGCAAAGGGGGCCAGATTTAGTGTGTTGGGCGGGAAGGGGGGTCAACCATGGCAGATGTTCTTTACATATAACTGCAATTAATTTAAATACATTTCAGCAATTAAAAAAAAAAATAAATAAATAGACATTTCAACTTGAAATTATATAAACACTTAACTTCATATTCACTTTAACTTCTTTAACATTAACATTTTTTTCACAGTTGAACAGAGGTAAATGTTCTTTTGTTTGTTGTCGCCATTTTCTTATTTTTTTTTATGTAGAAAATCGCCATTTTAGAAAATTGGCGGAGGGGGGGGGGTGCTCATTCAGTTAATGACTCATATAACAGTAGTAAGTTACTGTTCCTAATTGAGCCTCTAGATACTAGCACTTAGCACATGCAGGTAACAGCGTTATTGTCCAATATATGCATTCTACATGAGTCAAATATTATTGAATTGATGATGGAGGGTGCGGACCGGATAATCATTGACCATGGGCCGCATTTGACCCCCGAGCCCCACTTTGGAGGTGATGTCCAAGAATAATGGTGGGAAGAAAAACATCTTCCAAGTGAGTGCGCTATGAATGAGTATTTTGTTTTGATCATATAAGCATGATTTATATTTCAGTTTCCATAATTTAAGTCAAATTTTAAAACAATTATTGGAAAAGTGAGTGTGGATGTTTTATTTACTTCCCAGCCCCCACGTGAAGGTCTGCTCTTAAAAAAAATCCCCAAAGTTATGGCTAATAGCACCCCTCCACCTCCCCCATCGGAAATATCAGCGAACCCTAGTTTAACAAACACCAACCTTGAAAATCCATCGTTGGAAAAGCAATGTTGCGGCAACAACGAGCATGCTGTAATTAAAAAAAGGAACAATATACGCATACGATATACCGTCGAACAACAAAAGGATCAATCAAAGTCAGTTCTGTTTCACGCAGCCCACCATCCTTGTCAGTCACACATCGGATGTGAAAACAGTGATTATGTTCATTGTTTGAAGCACTTACGATCAGCCTTATGTATTTATTCCAACCGATCCACAAGACATA
This sequence comes from Hippocampus bargibanti, assembly GCF_051943395.1. Taxonomy (NCBI): domain Eukaryota; kingdom Metazoa; phylum Chordata; class Actinopteri; order Syngnathiformes; family Syngnathidae; genus Hippocampus; species Hippocampus bargibanti. The sequence continues at coordinate 29,969,754 of NC_142734.1, forward strand.
AGAATCACCCCCCACTTCCTAAAAAAAAAGAAAATCCGTCATTTTCTTCTCTCTCTTTCTCCGTTCCCATTAAGTCAGTTCCACTCTTTGACCCTGTGGGCAGGTGCGACTGTAATTAGCCATTATTTGACTATCAAAAGTCAGTAGTTGATTAAATGGCCCCCGAAGCGGTTCGCGTAGCACTTTCCCTCTGAACCGAGCCCCATAATTTCAAAAGCTTCTTGCGACCCGCTGAGGGCCTTTCAGGTCCGTGAGACGCGTTTCCGACCGCTGCTAAGAGCCTGTTGCCGGCGGTAATCAAAACTGATAATCTTATGGGAGAGAAAAGGGTGTGTGCGTGTGGGGGGCGAGGGGGGGGGTGGAGAAGAGAAAAGAATGAAAGAAAGCTCGGAGCTCAAGCAGAGAGCCTTCCATTAGAAGTGTGTTTTGGCGCTGAGGGGGTCCGTAGCCAGCAAGTGGTGAAAAATGCTGCCTTCTTAAGGCAAGTGAATGGTGTCTCTTTAGTGATTAGGAGCAGCAATAATGGGCACCCCCTACCTGTTACCCTCTAAGTCCATTTTATTGCTAATTCATTTACCTGTTATTTTAGACATACTTGACAGCCGTCACCTGCTAAGAAGTCATGTTTGCCGGGCAGGTATGCCCATTAGCTGGGGATCTTAAATCAACCGCACAATGGTGCACAAAGGGGGGAGGAGGGGGTTGCAAGAAAGGGCAGCATTGTTGGATACAGATAACACCATGCCGTTATCCTGACCTAACATGGAAAAACATTTCCTTCCGCGTCAGAAAATAATTAGGTTTTAATCCCCCGGTGTGGTACTCAATTAATGCATTTTTTTCTACTTTAAGACTAGCTAATCTGCTTTTGTGCTCAGCGGTGCAAATGCAGTACACTCTGGAAAAATAAAGCTGACCCATTTCATAAATGTGTGAAAACAATGTGTGATTCATTATTATTATTATTATTATTATTATTATTATTATTATTATTATTATTATTATTATTATTTAAACTGATAAATTCATTAAAAAAATAACTAAAATCAAAACAGAGTATCAAATATCTTGAAACATAGTATGCAATTAACATTATTATTATATATAATTAACAATAATTCATGTGACAAGAAACAATGTTAATGCATTTGAAAATCAAATCATCTGTGTTCATATGAACACGCTCGGCATAAATGGGTTAACTTCCAAAGTCATTTTTATGACGTCATCAGGGGTACTCACCATAGGCCATGGCCTAATTTTTTGTGTGGATATATATACACATATACAAACCATTTTTATAAAAAACAAACACAAACACAAAAAATAATCCTAATTTCGTAGTGAATAATGCATGTTAAAAATTCAAGCTTGACTGAGGGGTCACATTTTTTTTCCCAGGGTAAATTGCTGACTGATCTTTTTCAGTGAGCAAAGCCATTAATATCCAACTAAATATTTGACGAGATATGCATTTATATTAGAATAAATCACGGCGTACAAACACATACACACACACAACAATATTCCCAAATGAGACTTGGAATGGGGGTGAGGAGGGATAATCACGTTGACTTCCTGGTTAATGTTGTGTATAATACTCCCGAGGGAAGAACTCTTTGTGAAAATATGAGATTCTCCATCTGAAATGTCACATCTGAAAGGAGAGCGTGCTTCGATTCCTGTATTAACTCTACCCCTAGCTACATCTGGAAAGCAAAATGGCTTTTGGCATTCATTAGTGAAGCACCAACAGAATATGTAAATGCAAAAACAAAGACTTAACCGGATCATTACATTTGCCTATTGAATTTTCCCTTTGAGACTCCATTACCTGAGTCAATCGTCTGCATGGTGGGAACAAAAAAAAAAATGGAGTAACGAGACGTTAGCGCCTGTCCACGCGAGGGCTTGACTGAACCCGACATGTATCATGACCAAGGAAACGTCGCGAACTGTTGGTGTCACATTCAAAGTAACTAAGTGGCATGAATTAGAACGAAGACACACGCTTTGTCAGTGTGTGTGTGTGTGTGTTGTGTGTGTGTGTGTGTGTGTGTGTGTGTGTGTGTGTGTGTGTGTGTGTGTGTGTGTGTGTGTGTGTGTGTGTGTGCACTGTCATTTTACCAGCTCTCCCGGGATCCCCCACTCGGCCTAATCATTGTTTCTCCAACAGATAATTCTCGTGTCCTCGTCGGCGTGGCTACGTGCTGTCGCGTATGTGTTAATTAGCGTGGAGCAGGATGAGAGTGCTCTTCCTCTAATCACGTAATTAGGGGTGACGGTCTCCGTGCTTGTTTACTCAATTAGCCGACCCCCACCCCTTTTTTTTTTAATTATCTAATTGGAAGCCAGTCAACTATCCTTGTTAGTTCAGGGAGAGATTTTGCCTATGTCGTCCGTCCGTTGGCGGCAAGAATTCTCAAGGCATTCCTGGGGTTGGAAATCACATTTGGTAGTCATCGCCAGAAGTGTGAGAACTGCAACTGGAAATGAATACAACAGTGCACACCAGCAATTGTTTTCGGGTTCAATTTATGATTTTCAACTCAAAATTTGGGAGCACAAACATGTACAAGATCTATATTAATAATTGAAAAAATTTTTTTTTTTTGCAACAAGACTGAAAAACTTGCCAGCAATACCCCCCTCCCCACCCATGAATGGATGCTGAAACCACATGCTTCAAATTACTATCGGCTCTCATTTATTTCCCGCAGATGTAGTCATTAATGATCACGTCGCTGCCATAAAAAAGAAAGAAAAGTGACGTCTCCCGGTGAGCAAGATTGATGGTTGCTTTAAAATGGAGGCGTCCGGGGGCCGTCGCCATTGTTTCACCCTTCCAGCCTCGCCACCTCAGCCCCTTCCCCCCTCCACGCACACCCCACCCCTACCCCACTCCTCTTTCATGTGGATTAGGGCCAGCCGTTTATTTAACAGTTCATTTGAGCAATGGGCCGAGCAAGGTGAAGGTGGTGGGAGGGAAGATGGGGGGTTTCAGGGGGGCGTAGGCTGGCAGGGAGTCTGTGCAATGCCGTGGCGGGACGTCCCTTTGCGGGATAGTGCCAGGCTGCGCTGCGGGGAGACGAGACAGGGCCTCCCCAGTCGACTAATGCCCTGTAATGAAGATTAAGACTTGGGCCAGACATGTTCAAAATCTGGCCTGTGGACCAAATGCGGCCCCTGGTCAATTTTCATGCGGCCCACAGCCTCCGTCATAAAAATCGATAACCTCAGGCTGGCATGTAGAATGAATACATTGGGCAGTCGCACTGTTACCTGTGTATGCTCAGTGCTACCATGTTGAGGCTTGATTAGGAACAACACATTAGTATATGTATGTATGTATGTATGTATGTATGTATTAGTATATGAATCAAAGACTAAATGAGCCCCCTGATTTTCTCAAAGGGTGATTTTCTACATTTGAAAAATATTCTAAAATGAATCAAAAAAGCAAAAAAGCAATGATTACTTCTGTTCAACTGTTATAAAATAGTAACCTTTCAAAAAGTGGAGTTACTTAAGTGAATATTCAATTTTAAATGTCAATTAAATGTTTATATCCGTGTTTCAAATGAACTAAAACACATGCTTCAGACAGCTGAAAATAAAAATAAAAAAGCAAACGTGAAACACAGAATGGCTCGCTGAAATTGATTTAAATTAATTGGTGTATTATGTAAAGAACATCTGCCATAATTGCCCCACCCCCCACGTTTTTAACAAACCAAATCTAGCCCCATTTGCAAAAAGTTTGGACAACCCTGACATGGGCAGAGTGTTGAGAGTATGACGGCGATTGGTGGAATGGGCGTGGTGGGTGGGGCGGAGGGGGGGTGACAACTGGAGAGCATGGAAAGACAGAGGATGTTTTTGCTTCAATACCATGTCATGAGTAGAAACACAAATCCATGATCGTTTCATCATATTTTTGTTTTCTTGCTATAGCTACGACATTATCAGCAAATTCTCATTTTAAAGACCCCCCCCTCAAAAAATATTCATTTACGCCATTGGAGTGATAAAGTCAACAAGCTATCATCCAATTAGATTGCTGCCATGCTAGTCGCAATTATCACGGACAAATTGACCTCACGTGTACGGATTGCGAATACATGTCACGATACTTCCACCAACACGTTTCATCCGAAACATGAAATTTCTACGTTTTTACATTTTGTGCCCTTTTGCGCCCATGCGTGTCTTGCCGACCTTTCTTGCGTGTTCACAGCACAAGCGGCTTCAACACACGCTATGCTTCACCTCATGCTCTGTGGGCCAGTCGTTAGGGCCAGACATGCAGTGTCTTCCATTTTTCCCCCTTTTTTGTGGGTGCAAAAGTGAGATACTTTTGGCAGCTAAAATATGTACGCATCACTTTGGATGGATAAGTAGTAGGTGGGTGGAGGGTGACTTTTTTTCACATGACCATGTTTCGGCTAGGCCACCCTGGCTGTCTCTCATCCCAGACAGACCGTGTCTGTAAACTGGTCCGCCAGTTCTTGCCTCTCTTGGGCATTCTGGCATTCCTCCCCATCACCCCCCAACTCCTCCCACTGCTACTTCTATTCTCCGGCTGTCTCTTTCCCTCTGCACGTTTCTACCTCATGCTAACTTTCTCTGCCCAGGGCAGTAATGTCCAAAGTCTGGACCGGGGGCCAAATGGGGTCTGTGGTCAATTTCCATCTGGCCCGCAGCCTCCCTCATAAAATCAATAATATCTGGTCAGCATATAGAATGAAGACATTGGGCAATAGAGCTGTTCCCTGTGTGTCCTCAGTGCTGCCCTCTAGAGGCTCAATTAGGAACAATAAATTAGTATGTGAGTCATTGACTGAATGAGCCCCCAATTCTTTAAAGTGGTGATTTTCCAAACAACCAAATCCTCAAAAGAACATTTACTTCTGTTTAACAGTTACAAAAAGAGTTAGTGTTAAAAAAGTGAACATTCAATTTCAATTCGATTTTAGTACGCGTGTTTCAAATGAAGCAAAACACATGTTTAAGATCGCTGAAATAAAAATTGTAATCATACATGTTTAACACATCAAAATCTCATTTTTGACTTCAAATGACAAAGGACATCAATTTCCATTATTAAAAAATCATTACACATGAATTTTCACACCGATTAAACTGTAGCCGCCCCCCCAAATATAAATACAATTGCAAAAGTGTTTTGTGAAGCAGTGTAACAAAACAAAACACTTCTACCTCCTCCCACTTTGCAGGGGTGACATTTTCACACTCAGTTGAACCTTCTATCTATCTAACGTGGCAATATTTTAGACAAGGAGGACAACACAACTCACTATTCTCCGTCTTTACGCCTTCCGGTCTCCACGGCAATGCCTCGTGGGTTCATCAAGTCATACCACCAGCGCTCTTACGAGGCCTGCCTTCGGTATTCAATATGTCTGCTTTAATGGACTTGCCGCTGCCTTGAGAGACAAGACAGTGTGTGGGGTGTGTGTGTGCGTGTGTGTGTGTGTCTGTGCGTGTGTGTGTGTGTGTGTGTGTGCGTGTGCGTGTGTGTGTTTACATGTGTGTGTGTCGACCTACAATGACAATGTCCAGTAGTACTGTATTTTAAAAACATCTCCAACATTCATAAAGCTTCAAATTTGTCCTCACGAGGATTGAAAAGGAAATAGTTTAGCACTTAACAATGTTTAAATTGGACTTGTTTCCAGCGACAAGTCTCACCATGTCTGCGCAAGCTCTGTGCACAAGTGCAAACACACACACACACGCGCACACGCACACACACACACACACACACACACACACACACACACACACACACACACACACACACACACACACACACACACACACACACACACACACACACACACACACACATGCATACACTGGTTAATTGATCCCTCAAAATTGTCACATTATGAATTATGGACAGCATTCCAAATGCCAGCCTCTTTTTGACACTCGAGGGGGCAGACATTATGGCAGGAAAAAGCTCATAAACGCAATTTCTTGACTGAATGAAAAATGGAATAAACAGGACACGGAAGGGGCATAATACCAGGAGACATATGTGCAAACTGTGTCAGGCAGACCAGGACTATTAGACGCTTAAAGCAGTTCCCAGCAAACAAACATGTGCACACACACATGTGCATGCTTCTTTTGTTCCGTATCACTCACGCGCACGCCGACCTTTGAGGCATAATGACAACATTCTGCAGCACAGGTGTCAAAATCAAGGCCCGGGGGCCAAATCTGGCTCGCCTCATTATTTTATTCGGCCCACAAAAGTAAGTCAAACTTGTGAAATTCCATGATGCTTGACAAAGTCCGAACCAAAATGTGTAATTTTCCCATGTCAAACACAATTATTCATTATTTTTTAATTCAGATTTGATAACTACTTATTCAATAACAACAACACTGCCAGATGATGTGCAAAAATGTGTCCACTCCACTGCCAGTTTTTTTGTCATTTTCCCTCAAATTGCAGGACCCACATAATATTGAGTTTTAGGACTACATCAACAATTCAACATAAGAAACCAAAGACTCTTCTTTCATCAGAAAAAAAAACATTAATTCCTGAATTATATGGTCTGGAGTTATTTGAGCTTGAAAGGGGGGGACGCTGTACAAAATAAATATTGATTTATATTGCACTTTAACAACAGTTGAAGCTGTAACAGAGTGCTAACATCAACAAAAGGAAAATGCTGCCCCAAGCGAAAAACATTGATAGAGTTTGGACCAGCGCTTTATCGGCACCCCTTGCAAGAAAAACCAAAACCAGAACAAATGAGTTAATTTGATGTGCATTCTGTATGTAATATGTGGAGGAGATAATGTTTTCACCAAATTCATAATGGCCCTCGTGAGGAAACCGTAACTACAATGTGGCCCGTGGCAAAAATTGACTGACACCCCTGTTCTACAGGAACCCACAAGATGAAACATGAAGACCGTTTGAATTCTCATTCCATTTGAACTCGCCTTCTGCTCCCCAAAACACCTCTAAATAAAATCTGAGCTTGATGAGATACCTCGAAAATCAGGAATGTCTGTTGACAGACGTCGATGGTGCCTCTAGAGTCTTAAAAACAAATATTATTAAGTAAATAAATAGTCTGACATGATTATTGCAAACTTGATCGACATTTCTGACAAGCGAGTGCTGAAACACAAAGTTTACAGAGAAGTTAAATACAGATGTTGAACACATTTCCCCTTGCACTGGTTTCCCATCAAAACTTTTTAATTAATGTATATTATTTCGGACTGCAGATATATACACCAAACATGACATCCAACATGGAGTGAAGTGAGCCTTCCTCCAGTTCCGATGACTTCCACTTCATTTGTGTATGACCAAGACGGTGTCAGGAGGCAATTTTCTGCTTTGAAAGATTATCCTGCCCACGAAGCAAAAATTCCTCAACAGGGGGAGGATTTTGAACATGTGAGCACAATCTTAGAATATTTGTCTGTGTGTGTGTGTGTGTGTGTGTGTGTTTTAGGGGGGCCGCAGATTATGGAGCCATATAAAAACATGTCACTCAGGACCCATTAAAAATAACCCTGCCCAGCAGAAGAAAGACACCATATCATCATGAAGTCATCTTGGGGCAAAGTGAAAACTACAAATATTATTTCTGCACCTCTCTCCTACGTGACACCTATGCAGATCACACGCACACACACACACACACACACACACACACACACACACACACACACACACACACACACACACACACACACACACACACACACACACACACACACACACACACACACACACACACACACACGCACACACACACAGCTCTGTATCCCTATAACTGTGGGGCATTTGTGATTTTCAGTGTTATGAAAAATGACATGCTCCCATGGCACACTGAGGTGGCAGTGATTATAATATGCAGATAATCATTTCTAACAAATTATCATAATTATCAATCAATCATGAGGCAATTTGAGGGAGAGGGGGGAGGTGGTGTAGAGGTTTGAGGTGGAGTTGGCAGGAGGTAAACTATGGCCTGAAGCCATGGATTGCTTTTGTGACCCGTGAGACTCCCTCTGTCCGCATAATGGCTGACGTACATTGAGGATCATTTAGCGACCCTATTTAGAAACTCCTTTCTACAGCTTGATACGGAGAGCGAGGGTAGGGGCGGAAGGGGGGGGGGGGGGTATCTCATGCTCAAGTGTATGCACATGCAGATCCACAGCTGCAGCCAACCCTCTTTGGCTGTAATGTCTTTTAACACAGTGGGGAAAATCATCCCCAAGGTCAGAGTTCATTTCAACTCCTACCAGGGTCCCATTTAGGACCTATGACAAGTTAAAACATGTCTAATACATCTTTCTGATGTGGAAATGGCCTATAATAATGTTATGTAAATATAATTTTGGGGTACCATATTTTCGGCACTATTAGTCGCACCTAAAAGCCTGCAACATTAAGCAAAATCTGACAATTCGCCTTACAACCCAGTGCGCCTTATACATGAAAAAGGTTTTAAAATATGTCATTGGTTGAAAGTATGCCTATTGGATTGGATTGGATTTACCTTTATTAGTCTCGCAGTGGAGACATTTACATTGAACAGCAGCAAAGTTATGAAAGGAAGATGAAAGGAAAGAAAGAAGTCGAAAAACAAAATACAGGAGCTGCTGGAAAGGCAGCCACTCTTGAAGGAAACACCATCTTGAAGTTAAAAGAACAAAAATAAATAAATAAATCAACAAATAACAAACATGACAACACAAAGACACATTCATTAATTCTTAAGCACTTTCTGTACCCTCTTTGTGACATGAAACAATTTTAGATGAAAGAGGAGAGGATCAAAGCGTCCTTTTCACCGGTGGATCAGGGACGTCATGGTCGAATGTGCATGTCTACTACAAGCTAAATGTTGAAAGCAAACACAAAGCTGTAACATCATCGACGAAATATATTATAATGCTCTGCATGTTATATCAGGAAAAGTTTTAAAATATGTAATTCATTGAAGGTGCGCTTTATAATCCAGTGCTCTTTATAGTCCTGAAAATACGGTAATTTACTGAGAGAGCATAACTGTCAGACAATTATTTACTTCCTGGAAAGCATCTCAATGCTTCAAAGTCACGCATGCAAGTGGCACAGAGTGGCAGAAATCCTCCCGCGGTTAACCTTCTGCGAAAATCAACACAAACCGATTTGAATCTGAGGACCGAACTCAAGGAAAGAAAGTGAGAAAGGAGGTGAGAGAAAGATAGTGGCCTTCGGGCTAGATGATCGCCTTGGGAAAAAAGCAATCAGTGCTCATTGATTTTCTTTTGCCGGCTGAATGGAGGGTGTCTATCTGGAAGTCATTATCTGCCATCTGATCTGCGCCAGTGTTTACACACATCAGGGCGGACAGCAGCGCTCTTCTGAAGATGAGGATTAACACAGAGACACACACACAAAGCATAGACTGTCTTCATCGCCACCCCCATCTTTATATCACCTTTAAATCCAGGGACTCTGAAAGAGAAACAGCCCTTCTCTGACACCCTATTAACCTTTACAGACTTGGTTTCGTGTGTGTGTGCAAAGGGAGATCACATGTAAGCGGGGCCTAGACAGCTAAACAGACGGATCGTCGGGTTTTGTGTGGTCGGCCCAAACCAAATCAAACAATCCCTGATACTTTCCACGATGGCCTGCGATAGCCATCTATAGCTTCAACAACACCTTCCGTCTCGTCTGCGAAGCTCGCCAGAGAGCCAAGGAATGAGCAGAGGATGAATGCTTTGAGTAGGGAGGGGATTCAGATCGCAGATCTATTTATTATTTTCTGTCTGCATCCAGATGGGAGGATGCAGGTTTTTTTTTCCTCACGTGCACTTTTAGTAGGAATCGATGTGCCTTTAATGGCAGATGAGGACACATTGATATTCAACACACAATGAATTATCTACCAATTGGTATCTTGTATTTTATTTATTTATTCATACATATGTATTTACTTATTTACTATATATATAGTCATTTGTAGTTATTTATATTTATTTATAGTTATTTATATGTATGTTTGTATTTATGTATGTTTGTATTTATGTATGTTTATATGTATGTATTTCTTTATTCTTTAAGTATTTATATTAATTTATATCAATTTATATTTGTTTATACAGTAAAGTCTCATTATATCGATATCGGTTATATCGATAGTACCGCTTATTACGATACTATTTCTATGAACGCAAGGAGAAAATTACATACGCGCAGGGTCGGATATATCGATAGTCCCGGTTATATCGATATTTTTTCGGACTTCCGAGAATATCGATATAACGAGACTTTACTGTATTTGTTTAAAGGTATTTATTTACTCATTTCCTTCCTTCCTTCCTTCCTTCCTTCCTTCCTTCCTTCCTTCCTTCCTTCCTTCCTTCCTTCCTTCCTTCCTTCCTTCCTTCCTTCCTTCCTTTTTGTTTTTCATTTTTCGCTCATTATGTAAATGCTCCACGACAAACGCATGAAGTACAAACCTCGTCACAAAATATATCAAGTTTTACAGTCCAAATATAATTACCTCAACATTATGCCTTAATCAAATATAGCCGTGGAAAAGGAACAATCAATGCCTACGTATGCCCGTAGGTTTTTTTTCTTTTTTTTTTCTTTTTTTTGTTTTTTTAAGTACGAAGCAGATGAATGAGTAAGTCGTAAGAAATGGCTCATGCATAATTTCATTCATATTCATAACAGGCATGTGGCCTTCTGCCACCCGGTGAGGGCCTACCGCAACTCGCACTCTGCATAATGACCCGTGTGGCGAGAGCGTGTGTTTTAGATTTTACATTCTGCCGCTGATTGTACACTTTTGTGGGATTTTAAAATGACGTGTGTGTGCGTGTGTGTGCATGTGTGTCTATGTGTCTACATACATGTGCCTGTGCATTGGTGTCGTGGCGTTCTTGAATTTTTTTCTTCCATATTGTGCTAATTTGGGAAAATGTTTAACGACAACGTGGTCAATTCTTTAAACAAAGATCCTTGAATGAAAAAGTAGTAGTGACTTGCATAGAGAGTAGGGACCTATCATAACTGTGTCCGGCGCCACCATGTGTGGACATTAGGGATATATAAATGGGGCCGATACGACCAGTCAGACTTTAGTTCGCTGACGAAGCCTCTTGGATAGGAGGCGAAACGTCCGAAACCTTCACTTTTGTACAGATGACGGCTGAAGAAAAAAAAAAAAAAAAAAAAAAAAACGATAGTGACTTGCATGTCTGCATGACGATATTAAACTCATATACCCTATCAATTTCAGTCTCTAAAAAGGAGCCGTACGTTTGGGAAAAGTTAAATGCGAGATCTTCATTGATGTCATACTTCAGATCACGCAGATGCATTTGATTTTGGAAAATAGGAACACTGGAAAATTGACAGATGGATTATTCGTAATATATGTACAAACCACACAGGAATCCGAAAATTGCAAGACGGAAAAAAAAAAAAAAAAAATACATTTACTTGTCCTATCTTCTTAAAGGCATGTAAATTGACAAAAAGGCCCATAAAAGACATGCCATGCTTTCTCCAAACTATTAATGTGCCACTCTTTGTGAAAGTTTACCAGAAAATGGACGCATATGTAAAATGAGGACGAAACACCAATATTTTCAACTGCACTGTCATTTAAACATGTGACTGCGAGCTTGCTAAGATTTAATGCAAAACATTAGCATCAATATTAAAGGACAACCGACGTCTCCGGACAAGTTATGTCCATAATTTGTAAAATCACTTCAAATGACTTCTACTGAGCGTATTTTACAAAGGTTCCACCGCATATAGCTATATTTTACGTTTTAAGACTCGCACTGAATATTCCGGAAGTCTTGTTTTTGAGTTGGTGGCGAGTCCTCACGTTAAGTCACTGAAGGAACGAAAAAAATGACACATTCTAGCAGTCCTTCCATCACGTCAATGCATTTTGCTGTACTTTGTTTGGTCTGAAAACTTCGTGTAACACCAAAAAGAGGCAGAAGATGGCAACAAAGCTCAGTGTAAGGAATTAATCAGCCAGTTTCTCAGGCTGATTAAAGCTGACGAGTCCCCGTAGTAAATTTATCAACTCATAAAGTGGTTAGCCTCTGGGCAGTGGGATGTAAATGCTCTGGTCAAGAATACTGTGTATTCCAAATATGTTTGCAATTAATTGAAAATGCCTCCAACCTCTTTTCATCTTCTGCCCTTTCCTACGTTTCCAGCCCGACAACTTTCACATTTGAAAGTTCTGATTTCACAGCATTCATTATCCATTGGCTGATTTTGCCAACAACGAACACCTTTGTAACGTGAGCTTCATGACAACGGCCAGATTTTTCCCAACAAAATGGTGAAACGTCTTTCGTTGCGGACGGACCATGGGAAGACCTAACTTACGAAGAAAATGTACAACGCGGGTTCGTCTCGTACATCGTTGTACTTCCGGAGACAGGGCGCACATTTCACGAAATTATCTCTCACTATGAATTTGACCAAGTTGACAATTTCAACAATCATGGCAGATTTGGAGGACAACAGATTGAAGGATTATAGTCAACAAATTTGTCGCACAGCCCATCTCGAACTCCTGAAGACAGAGAATGTTTTCAGAGTTTCATGTCTTATAAAATGCTTTTTTCCCTTCCTCTACACTCAATTTCAGTTTTGACTGTACTTCATATTCATGTTTTAATAAATATTTATAAATGTTCATTTGACATCCTAATTGGCGGCCATTTTGTTAGCAATGGTCACAACAAACTTAGAACCTCAATAATTGTTTCTTGAGGTACATTGTCACCAGGTTAGTTTATAACAAGTAGAAGAGTAAAACTCATCTTAAATTGAAATTAAGTAACATTGTACTGCAAGTCAGTGTGCTGTTGCTCTCTCAGCTGGGTTAATTTGTTGCTAACTGGCGTGTTTCAAAACAAAAAAAACAACAACAACAAAAACAATGAAGCCAACTCAACACGCACGAAGCGGTCCTACCTTTTTGACGCAGCTGTCAGGGGAAGACTCGTCATGGTCATTCATCATCTGGAAAGACAAAGAATTACGATGATGAGGACAAAAACTGAAATGACACCAAAAGAGAATATTGATTTCTGTGTTGCACAAGGCCTCGGCCTAGAGCTCGCGACATGAGCACCAGACGCTCACAGTACATCACGTTTACCCTTTGGGCAACAAAAGGGGGTGGAAAGGTGGCTAGAATAATGGATTGAGAGGTCACCCAAACGCACATAAGCAAACATTGCACCGCACACACGCCTCCAGATGAATGAATAACCCCAAGATTTGACGTTAATTCTCCGCTTCAGCGTTGCAGGAAATTTAGCGGAGACTGTGTCTATGTGTGTGTGGCTAATTAGGCCTTCAAGCAAGATTTACTTGCAGGTAGCAGAATGCCCTCAGTGTCTGCCACGGGAAATGAGGGAATGATGAAGTGATGAGGCGACGCGGCTAAAGTGAGAGGGCACTTCATGCTAATGCTAATAAACTCCGCCTTCTTCAAAATTGAGTTGGAAATGGCTCTTTCGAGAAATGTATTACAAAGTAATCTTCAAGACAGGTCCTCAAAGGTGCTCGAATTATTTATTGGTCAAAAACATTTGATCTTAAAAAGGAAATCATTACACTTTACATCATAGTTGGTTGCCATTTTGTTAGCAATGGTTACTACAAATTAGCGTTAGAACCTGAGCATCTATGTCATTATTTCAAGGTTTTGAGTCTGAATATTTTCATTTCCATAACTTGTTATGGCTAAAATATTGAAAAATAAAAGCTAATTGAAGTTGACTAGCATTCCGGAACAAATTGTTTCATTTTGGTGGTTTCGCTCTTGACAAAAGTGAGCTTCAAAACGTACCATAAAAAGTTCATTTCCCCCTTTCTTAGAATGTTCATATTTTCTTAGAAATGTCATTTTTATGAATGAAGATGACAATAAATCACTGAGACGGAGACCAAGATGTCGGATGTGTGCGTAGGCAGAAGACTTCCTCTTTCTTATAATGTACCAGCTACTATGTTGGGTCGCCTATAAAAGTAACAAAAGCAACCCCCCCCCCAAAAAAAAAAAAAAAAACAAACAATTAGGCATGGACATTGACTTTTTACTTTGATTACAATGCAATTTAATAGAAAAAATTATATCTGCACAGTGAACAGCGACAATGGCATTTTTGTTTCACCCCAGATAGAAAACCACATTGCGATTCCCTTTCCTTTTCAACACTGACGTACAGTATGCACATGTGTGCATAATTACATATGCAGAAAACACTGACACATACTGTAGACACACACACACAGGCATGCACACACCCAGATGCAGACAGACAGAAAGAGCAACAGAACCCCACCATGCAAATAAATACAATATTAATTAAAGAGGGAAAATGTGATTGGCCGCTGACTGGTGCTGGAGCTGTGATTTATTGCAGATGTCGTTTCAAAGTGACTTTTGCTTCGGCTCACTGAGACAAGTCCAAATAGAGGCTAGCTTATGTTGAGAAGGATAGATTTTCCACTACATAGACAGAAGTAAAATGTCCATTTGTTCTGTATCTAGCAGAGCTGAGCGCTGACATGTCAATATGTCTCACGGAGAAAGAGAAAACACCGCGAGGAGGGTAATTAGAAAGTGTATGTGTGTGTGTGTGTGTGTGTGTATGTGTGCGTGTGCGTGTGTGTGTGCGTGTGTGTAACTCTCTCCCTGGCCCGTATGACCTCAACCAAAAACAAATCCAGTTACGGCTTGATGAAAGTGCAGCCACCTGCACAACCATTCCGCTCATTAGCGGTTTTGCATCAATGTGTGTTTATGTATCTCACCACGTCCACGCCGGCTGCATTCACAGTGTGCAGTAGAGAGACTGACCCGCTCCTATTATTAAAAAAAGTTTCAGTGCACGGCTTTTGTTATTGGACAGAGTCAGGAGTCTTTCAACGCCACTTTAGCGCCATTCGTATTGACATGCCGCGATGACCGAGCGCACACACAAAGAAAACACAGCGCCAAGCAAAAAGTGTGAAGTGACGGAGAAGCCTTTGTTTTTACAAGACGTGTCACAGTCTAAAACACTTGACGGAGTTAAATCTCTGTTCATTTCCAGAACTAAATTAATGTGAAAGGCCGGCAGAAATGCGACAGGAAGATTTTTTTAAAGGTCCATTATGCACATGTGTTGGGTTGTATCAACCCACCAAAAAAAAAAAGAGCCTTGCGAGAACAGACAAAGACAGAATAATCTATTTATACAAGTCACAGATGCAAAGGATATGTCAACGGCCGTAGCAACTGGAGGAGGAGCCTGACGTGAGCTTGCTCATCATCATCCTCGGAGGACAACTGGAGGTTTGTGCCATAGGAAAATGTTAGACCCGTCTTGCCAAGAACAATTCTCTTCAACTCTGAATAATAAGAAGCAATACAGCAGTACGGCCCAATAGATGGCTACGAATGTCACCAAAAACCGCAAGTTTCCAAAAAGAACCATCAGCAAACAAACCTCAAGGTTTTTTTTTAAACCAGGGCCCATGTCGGATGGAGCCACAGCTAAAAAGCCACAAATTGAGAGTTTTGCTCACATTTATTGGGCTCTTTTGCAGCTTCTTGGCACAAGGACTGGGCCTTATTTTCAGTGGGTAGATTATTGATCTGCAGGGATGGAGGGATGGGAAAAAGAAGCTCAAGTCGCTCTTTGCAAATGTTAGCGAACTAAAGGTCAGTTCAGTTCGGTTCGGATGAATGCTAATTTGAGGGTACGAGTGTGAGTGCGACGAGTGTGTCGGAATGAATGAACAACTAACCAACTAACTAACTTGCTTACTAACTAGACAAATGAATAAATAAATACATACACAAATAAACACGTGAATAAATAAATAAATAATTGCACTCTCTTTAGTATTGCACAGTATTTAAAGAAAAATACGTTATTTCTCACATACATACTTGAAAATATACAGATATATGTGTATAGTCCTTTCCAGTGCCAAGTTTTAAATCATCCTTCCACCATGTAGAGTACTACACCCCTCCACTGAGCTGACAACTTTGACTGGCCAGGATCCAAGTCCGTTGTGCTCACTCGCACAACGGCGCAACCGCACAACACATATAAATACGTATAGCCAAAGAACGAAAACCCCATCATTGCAGACATCTACACTGCACTTTGCGCCAGACTTGTGCTGGGCACCAACATAATAAATAAACAAATAAATAATAAAATGCAGCCAAAAATTGGACAGAAACCCATTTAAGGGGTACAAAAGGAGGAATGGCTCTGCCACATATCTAATTTGATCAAAACACGGGACCCCGCTTTATCAACACCCCTTAAAAGCAGCCATATTTTTGGAAAGGGGTTTAAATCAATAACTGGACCCGACCTGAATGCCCCAAAAAGGAAGAAAAGTTCCTATATAAAGTCTCCAGTATTATTTTCTCACATGTCCATTGCTATCACTTGATAACAACCCATTGACACATTCCTGCAGCAATCCTTTCTTGACTGTTTGAATAAAGATACACCATGAATGCAGTCTGTTTTTTAACAAGAGACTATCTCGCGACCCTCGGCTGGTTTCACTCCGACAAAACAGTATGAAATTTGACTATTTTAGGGATTTCCCAGAGGTAGGTGCCCTTGACAACTGACCCAAAACAAGACCAGGGCTATGACCCCTTAAGAACATGCCTCAATAATGAGGTTGCCCATCGAGCTCTTCAGTGGCGAGGCAGGGGAGGAGGAAACCAGGCCAAAACGGCCACCGTTAAATAGCAGGAAGCTGGGCGTTCATCAGATAGAAAATATTTATGACGACTTTAATAAGTAGAGAAGCAGAGGTGTGCTGGCCAAGGCAAACACGGCAGAGTGCTGATAGGAAACATTCTTTCTCTGGCTCCCCCCCTGTTTGTCCGTCTCGGTTGATCGAGAAAGCGATTCCGGTTAATCGCTGTTTGATTCATGATCATCACGTCCACTTTGCCGTGAAGCAAATTGCGAGACGATTATATCCAGAACATTAGCAAAAGCAGCGATAGGTGACTTTGCCGCTTGTTTTAAAGAACCCCGGAGAAGGATCTGATTAGCTTAGCGCTTAAGCTAACAGTCGCCCAACCCAACATCTCTACGGGGCGACGCAGGGTGCGGCCCGTGATGGAACAGTGGTGAGATAGAGTTTAGCGCACAAAGGCTAGATTTGGAAAGCAAACACCACAAAGCATTGTGCGACTCTGCAAAGTCACGGCCACTTGGCTAATACAAACGGCCAGTATTTACAGAACGAGCCATGACCCCGCATGGCCCTACGAGCCTTTGTGTGATTTAGAAAGAAATCCCAGAGTGAAATATGCCGCCAGGGTTTTCGTTAACCCCGGACTGTTTTTTGTTCCCCTCCCCCGTCATCATTTCAAAGTCTTTGTGGATCTTGCATTGACAAATAGACTTGGTATGAATCAAATATTTGTGTTTGACAGTTGAAGCACTTGTTGTAAAGCCATTTTTTATTTTTTTATTTTTTTAAATGACGATGATCCCAAGACGAACTTGGGCAATCAAGCAAGCGAAATAAGACTGAGGGCAAATATATTAAAAGGGCTTATAAACTCAACGGAGCCTATATATGGTCATCCATCACCTGACGTCCCAACCCCTTCATCCTTTTAAGGCCTTTTGCCTCTGAGCTTGATATCGACCAATCTGTACAGATAAATTATCTGCTTGGCCTGCGTTTTATTGATAAGTCATTTGGGCAGATGATCAGTAATAATCATAAGTGAATAACGCCGCGCCAATAGATCTTGTGCTGGGAAACGCGGTGACAGCCAAAGGGTTAAGGGCCAATAAATAACCAGGCTTTTGCCCTGAGAGGATTGTCTGCAAAGTATCAAGGAAAGGCTGCCAGGTGACTTTCAGATGATGATATACGACATTCTGCTTTTTTGCGCGGTTCATCGATACACCGTAGGATGCTGAAAAATAATACAACGTTGGACCTAATGATCTCCGATTCTTTCTATGACACGTGCATTGGAGTAAGCAAAAGTTACAGCACTAAGATTTAGGGTCTTCTTGACATGGGGGCATATAAGATTGAACTAAGGTCATGCTACTTTATCTGATATACCGCAGTTGCCAGTAAAGCCACGTTGGACTGTTTACACCACATTGCACAGAGATTTTCGTATTCAGCTCGGGTATACATCCATTTTCTTATCCGCTTATCGTCATGAGGGTCGCGGGTGTGCTGGAGACGAGTCCAGCTGTTTCTAAGCACACCCTAAACAGAGATGATAAAACCATCCGCAATCACAAATAGTGAGATCTTCGAGTGAGCCATTAACCGGCCATGCAAGATTTTGGAATATAGGAGGAAACCGTAATACCCAGAGAAATCCCACACAGGTACGGAAAGAAAACTCACACTCCACACAGGAAGGCCGAAGCCGGAATCAAACCCTGCATCTCAGCATTGTGAGGCTGACACACGAACCACTTGATCACTGGGCTTCTCTGAATAATATTTTACCATCATCCACAGACACACCTTTCTCCAATCCGCTTTATCATCCTTAGGGTCGCGGGGGGTGCTGCAGCCGATCCCAGCTGTCTTCAGGGAGTAGGCAGGGTACACCCTGAACTGGTTGTCAGCCGATCGCAGGGCACACATAGACGAACAACCATACAATCTCACACTAACTGTGACTAACACCTATGGACAATTTGGAGTGTTCCATTAAACCTCCACACATGTTTTTGTAATAGGGGAGAAAACCGGAGTACCCAATGAAAACCCACGCAGGTTGGGAAGCAAATGTACATTCCACACATGGAGGCCAGAACTAGATTTAAACCCAGGACCACTGCACTGTGAGGCAAATGTGCTAACCACTCATTCACCGGGCCTCCACGAATCATATTTTTTAATCTGTATATTAATGTATTTATTTTAATCACTTGCACTGCCATTCATACAGACATATTTGCCCAAATATGGTGACTATTATCAATAGTCAAGTCGTTGTTCGCGTGTGCAAGGGTTTACACAGAGGTCAAGGCCAGCGAAAGAAGTTAATAAAAGGAGACGCTGGCGAAAATCAAACCCATAGTGGCGAGCCCATGGGCCACTTTGTTTTCATTTTCGGCAGTTTCAATCTGATAGTATATCAAAAACAACAAATGCGAGACCCGAATAAGTAGTCGTAACTGTAATAGAGATCAATTATAAAGGCCCAGCCCTCCTCCCCATTCGATGCTATTAAGTATCCACTTTTTAGGGGGGGGGGGGGCTTTCCTCATTCTCTCAATTGCTTTTTTGTCCGAGTGTGAGCCCCCGCGTGTTTACAGGGAAGACGTGGATCTTAGAAGTTAGGTCATCAGCAGGACAGAGGTGAATGGTATAGTGTGTGCCGGGGGGGGGGAATGTAAACAGTGCCGTCTGTTCATAAAACGGTCTTTGTACGACTGGTAGTCTGTGATTTTTTTTTTCAAGTTGCTTAGTTTATTTCGCCAATACACTCGGACACGCACACTCTCTGCTTCATATGTTTCATTAAGTGGGACAAACAAGTCACTCACATGAGCGAGACCGTAAATACTTTCACTGACAGACATGACACTATCCTTCCTTCAACGGCGGGGAGTATATGTTTGTCATGCACTTACGTTAAAAGGCCTCAATCCACACATTGTTTATATAATGGTTTAATGGCTGTTAATAGAATGCATATTATTTGGAAAGCAATATGAAGACTAAGCACATTAGAAAAATGTCCATTGCAAATGGACGATAGGAACTGCAATTTTTAATCCTTGCAATTTTTTGGAGGGAGGTGGATGATCGAATGATGTCAGTGGTTAAGAATATACAGGCACATGTGAGCATGTGCTACCCTACCGCGTGTGTGCATTTATAAACTAGTCAGCAAGCCAAATGTTCGTCAAAAGATGTTGCCTGTGGACAATTTATTTCCCCCGGCGAAGAGCCCAGTTCAAGTCGCAAAAAAGAAGGAAAAATTATTGCAGACATGCAAATAAATGATCTATTCAAATAATTGCAGGCCAAAATAATTGACTTTTGCCTCCAGTTAAAGTTGCTGAAATATATTCTTACTTAATATGTAAACTGGCTGCATTTCAAACGGCTATGATGATAACCAGGATAGAACCCAATGTACAATGTATGTATGTATGTATGTATGTATGTATGTATGTATGTATGTATGTATGTATGTATGTATGTATGTCTGTACAGTATGTATGTATGTACAGTATGTACAGTATGTATGTACAGTATGTATGTATGTATGTCTGTCTGTATGTATGTATGTATGTATGTATGTATGTATGCATGCATGCTTGTTAACCCTGGGGCTGCATATGTTTTCTCCGGGTCCTCCGGTTTCCTCCCACATTCTAAAATCATGCATGGCAGGCAGATTGAACACTTCAAATTGTGAGTGTGAGAGTGACTGTTGTATGTCTTTATGTGCCCTGCGATTGGCTGGCAACCAATTCAGGGTGTGCCCCGCCTCGTGCCCGAAGAAAGCTGGGATAGGCTCCAGCAACCCCCGTGACCATATTGAGGAATAAGCGGTACGAAAAATTTTAAATAGAGGTTTATTTGTCTCCATTTATTTATTTATTTATTTATTTATTTATTTATTCACTCATTCATTTATCAATTTCTCTATTATTTATTTATCTATTCATTTATTTATTTGATAACATCTCCACCCTTCTGTCCGTCAGTACACGCACTTCTTGTCTCCCTGCGGCGACGAGATAGGCAACGTTTATCACCATGGGAGCAGTCTCCAAGTCCACAGGGTCGAACCATCACCTCCACAATAAACGTCAAGCTGTTGTGATTTATGCAGCTAATGAATTGATTAGCTCAGCTCCAATACACCCGCCCCAGAGATGTGCGTAACGTTGTCTCAGGATATCGAGTAAGGAAAAAAAAGGGGTGGTGGTGAGAGTCATCCTGTCAACCATGTCTTGATAATAACTCAAGTCATCAGTTCCGATGTGGCCTTGAGGACTCTCGAAAGAAGATAGAAGTGAGCAGAGATAATGTAGCAATCCCGCTCCGCCGTACAAAGGCCATTGTCTGATATTTTCGTCATCAGTCCTCACTCTGGGGGAATTCATATTTTCACTCGTGACAATCCCACTCTAATAGTGGGCTTTGTCGCACTAAACCACCGCTGTCACATATCCTACATGAAGCGGGAAGTTAAAACAACACTCGGCAAAGTCGATTGAATATTTCCTCCATAATAATCATGGAAGACAAAACAGGTGACGCATCCCTTCAGTTGACCTTCGGGCTCATCACAAATGACTTTATTAGCAGGGGGGCCATATAAGGGGAGGCCCATTTACAACCCTATTAGCGTTAAGGAAAGACTATCTCTGTCACAAAGATTGATGCTCACACCCCCCACACCGCTTATCAAATACTTTGACTATCAGCAAATTCAAGAGAGATACAAGTCCTTATCCAATCTTGATCGAGCTCACCGGCGGGATGTGATGTTCAAAGCTATCATCATAATTCAGTCACTTAGTGATAACGGGCTTATTTTTAATTGTTTTAATATTGTCCCCTGCTACACTCAGTTCACTCACATAACAACGGGATGTGCTGTATTCGCGATCTCTGAACCTTTCGTTATTGCTGTCTGTCTGTCTGGCGCATGATGATGACAGATGACTTTATTGGGGGGTGGTAGGAGGGGGTTGCATGTTCACAATTTGGAACTGGGACTTTCCATTCGTCATTAGACTGGAGCAATCACAATGGAAAATGTTTGTGAACACTCTTGACCTTTTTTTGGTAGTTATTTTTAACGGCAAAGATAAAGATACGGTGCGCGCAGACACGCACGCACACACACACACACACACACACACACGCGCGGGCACACACACACGCGCGCGCACACACACACACACACACACACACACACACCTCAGCCAGATTTTATAAATAAACAATAACATTAGGACAAAACCAACCGGTTTCAAAGGAAGGAAATTATTATTCTCCCCCCTCACCGTGGCCGCAGCAGACGACTCAGACAAGTTATTGGGGGGTTGAGTGGCGAGCTTGCTGAGGAAACATATCTGTCCTTGGGGCGAAAGGGACAGAACACAGTGCTGCTTTTATTCCGAGTCTCGGCGCTGTCGTTAAGGAACGATGACACACTCTTCCAGGTCCACATCAATCTTTAACAGTGTGCTTTCTAAAATAACACCAGTGTTTTTCCCCCAAATGGACGGGGCGAAAGAAGGACCCGTTCAGTCCCTTTTTCGGCAACTTTGTCGCAAAAAAATAAGTCAGTACAAGCGCTATGAACAACCCAGGAAGGTGGTGGGGTCTTGGTGGGTGGCTGAATACAGACCATGGTAGGAAATCATCAAAAGATGCGAAAATGCTAAGAACTGCTTAGCGCCCATATTCAGCGCTGAAGGTGGCAGCTCCAGTGGCTCCCAAACAACGTCCATTAGCGTTGTTAACGGTGTTATCACAGGGCCGCTGTGGGCCAGATAAAAGCTGTCGAGGGGCCGAAATGAGTAGAAGGGGGTGGGGTCGGTCGGCTCGCCGCCGCTCAAATGACAGTTGTAGATATCGAGTCTGAAAAAACAATCTTGTGTAGACAACTCATGTGTGTTTAGCAGTCGAAAAAAAGGTTAGCACCACAAACGCTGTTTTGGTTTTGGGGCCCAGACAGGAATCTGGCACTCCATATCTGAGTCCAAAGGGCGAACTTGGGCACGTGTGAGTGACTCTTACGGTACGATAGTGCCGCAGACCTGATGGTTTCCACCATGACAAGCCAAAGGGGCCCTTGTGGAGGCATAAAGAAAAATGGAACGTTTGGCAAAATTGTTCCGACAGGTAGCTGGAAAGACAACCCCCTCAGATTTATGTCTGCTTGTGTGTCTAGTGTCACATCTTTCTCTTGTGGTTTTTGACAGTATGTGTGTGTCCCTTCAACAATTTGTCCAGTTTCTGGTATGCCATTGAAGGTGTCAAAAAATCTCGTTAAGCTATCTTTGGAATGCTTACCATATTTATTCGAGTATAATGCACAAATCTTTCTATCTCAAAAAGAACTCAAAATTTGGGTGCGCGTTATAAACGAGGCTCGGGAAAAGCATTGCTGTTTTGCACTATTACTAATATCCAGAGTTTCGATTCAATGTTCTTCATATTTTAATTGATTGATTACTGTTAGCCGAAGAAAGTGAAGATGTTTATCATGGACGCATGTGTTGTCACTTACAATGCTTGGTCAGAGATGAGGTAAAGTGAAATGAAATGTTATACCGATTTTTAATTGAAAATTAGGGGTGTGCGCGTTATACTCGAATAAATACGGTATATTGTTTTGGTTTGATGAAACCACCCCCATGGTGGGGTTCAATGGAACAACTAACCATGCATTCTACGGTGCGTAAGATACCATCAAAAAAATCTAAATATAAACAAACAATAACACAAATAAATTAATAACTAAACAACAAATTAAATACAAACAACCAAATAACCAAGCAATAAATAAATAAATACAAATCCTAAATAAGTATTCTCCCCATTGATGAGAAGTGCCAGTTAATGGTTTTGCCATGTTAAGTAGCTCGTCACTATGAGAAATAAAAAATAAAAAAATAGAATCTCCAGAAATGATGCATGACATTTGTTTTTACCTGAATCAGGGTAAGTATAGTAGAAAATGGGCCATATTCATTTATTTTGACATAAAAAAAGGATAATAGTGTCTCCACTTGCGCTCTCAAATAAATGTTAAAGTTTTTTTTTGCCTGGGTGATTACCAATGCAGACAGTTTGATCATGTGTGATTAATAAATGACCATTTTTTCAGGACTCATTGTTTTGCCATTTTTTCGAAATAAGAATTTAAAGACTTTAATTCACTATCCAAACCACGACAGTCATGGGCATGCTGGAGTGTGTTCCAGATGTCTTCAGGTCAGAGGCAGAGTACAACCTGAACTGGTTGCGAGCCAATAACAGTATGTTATTTTCATACATTTTATATAAAGTATATCTATGATCTGTCTCCGTGGCTGGCAAACTGTTCAGAGTGCCCCCCTGCCTCTTGTCCAAATTCAGCTGGAATAAGCACGGCCAAACCCCGAACAGATACACGTTGGAGAAAGATGGATGGATGGCTTGCAGTCAGTGCTTATGTTTCTTCCTTCTCTGTAATTACCACACATACTTGCGCTGGAGCTATAACTTGAATTCAATTGAAGGATTCAGGGTTGATGTTTTTGGGCATGTTACAATTGTGGAAGAATCGGATCAGTAAATCATTAAAAAAAAAAAAAAATCCTGCGCTGTTTCTTTTCAACGCCGCCCCTTCCCCTGTCTCACCATTTCCCCTTCGATGCAATTTCATTTGATTTCTCACCGGAGCTTCGAAACAACGCAGAGGGCCGTGGCAGTTATGTCTTGATACAAATCTTTCCATCTGTTTTGGCATTGTTGGGAAAGCTCATCCCCCCACACGCCACCTCCCACCTGTGTGCCTCATTTCTCATCTTTCTCACTCTTTCCTACACTATATGTCCCATCCATAGAGAACTCAAGAGAGCGTAGAGGAGGTCCGGCCAAGGCTAACATGTATCTATAATGTGTTCGTCTCAGGCAACCCAATCTCCACCTCCCACTCCCCTTCCCGGAGGAGTGGGAACGCCGCTCTGGTTCGTTGGCACAGTGGACAATGTGGGTGTTGTGTGGATGAGTTGGCTGGCTGTCCTCTTGCAGGCTGCAGAGTCAACGCGGGGCCACCGCTGAGCGGCCGCCTGTCCCGCTGCTCAATAAAAAAACCCTCCGTCATCTATTTGTTCAAGTGGTCTTCCGTATTTGTCTTCCATGATGTTTTCTTTCTCAAAAGTCAAGACATTTTTTTCTGCCCCCTACACTGGATATGATCTGTTCTCACCCTGCAATCTAATAGACTTTTATTTTTTAATGGGTTTGCGCGACTGTGTTTGTGTGTGCGTGTGTATCTCTGATTAAATGAAATGACATTAAAGTTTCTTTTCAGCACCAATCTGGAGGATTTAGACATCAGGCGCCTGCAGTAAATTAGCCATTGTACACAAGGGCTATTTAGAAAAAAAATGAAATGTTATTTTGCAGTTAAAGAAGCACCACAAATGTGCGACGTCTTGCAAAAAAATGTACGGCGAGATTCAGTCTTCACGTTTGTCGGAGCGGACACTACACTGCGGCAAAAGAACAAAAACATATTGACTAAAATCTTGAAATGCAGTCAACAAAGTTAATAGCTTTGTTGCCTTGTCCATTCTTAAACACAATTGTGTTGTCCATTAATTAAAGCGCCTTGATCAACATCGTTCAACTTGAAAATATGAGGTGAACAAATGCCAACATGGCTAATTGAGTCATTCATCACAGGACCTTGTTGGTAAATGATTCTGCTCAGTTGAGTAATTTTAAAGGAATGAAAACTCCTGCACCAACTTTCACGCCTAATCATAAAGTATTGCATGAATAGAACTATCGTGTGAAAATATGTGCTCTTGTAGTTCCAATTTTGTAAATTAACTCATCACATTGTTGTTGACTAAAGTTCCCTGCAAATTAATCAATGAAGAATTATGGCTTTTATTTTATTTTTTCAAATTGATTGATGAATTGTACTTAGAGTAATTCTGAGTGCACGACATGATTGCAACCAGCAGAGGCATCGATGAGTCTGTCTGAACTCATTGGAGCATTAAGATATAGAATAGGATGAGCTATGAGAAGCTACGCTCCAACACGATTTGGTAATTCTTTAAAAGTACCCGTATGCTGATCAAAATTACACAGACACCGGAATAGAAGATACAATTTCTTGCACCAATTGAAACAGATTGAATTATGAAACTGCTTCAATGAAAGAAAAAATATCGAGGAATCTTAGTTCACAAAGGCTGCTGCTCACAAATTGATTTCTGGACACAATGATGTCACACCACAGTTTTCGAACGTCTCTGTTCTCGACCAAATCGTTTTTCGACCAGAAAATTTCAGTCTTTTATGTTTGCTCAAGAACACCACTTGACTCCTCAAACAACGCGCTTCTCGCAAATGGTGACTGTAAAGTGTCCTTGAGAGTTTTAAAGGAGCTTAGAAATTGAAATTAAATGTATTATTATTATTATTATTATTATTATTATTATTATTATTATTATTATTATTATTATTATTATTATTATTATTATTATTTTCAAACTGCCTTCTGGAAGGGGTTATGGCTGAAATTCGAGGCAGGATGTTATATGATAAATAATTCATCAGGTTGCAGTCCAAATATTTTTTGTTTGTGCTGAATTATCTATTATTGTGAAATCAGGCAAATTACTCAACCCCATACACCCAATGGCTGAAAAATGGCTTACGTTCGCAAATTGAGTCGCATTATGAATTAAAGTTGTCAAACAAATGTCCACTAACAGTCCAAAGTATGAAAACAATTGTAGGAGAGAGATAACTCAGAATTAGCATTGAGAAAAAGAAAATAACTCTCAATCAAAAATGATGCCTGCAATGGACAAAATTCACATTTTCCAAAAGACAGTGATGCGTTTTTCGAAACCGCTTCTTGTGACCGAACAAAACGATGCTTGACTTTGTCAGCGGGGATGTGGCGCACAAAGCATCTCCCCATTGCAAAAAGCCGATGCCCCCAAGCAAACATCTTGTCAAAGTGTGACTATTTTCACCAAGAGAAGGCCAAGTGTGAACGTAAACAAACTGCCCAAAACGTTTGCAATGCCGCCGCCCCCCCTCTCCGCACCGCCTGTTGTTGAGGGCGAGTTGGAGGTGCTGGGAAAATGTGCAGGCGCATTCACAGTAACCGTGGAGAGTGTGCTTCTTAACCGATGACGCCCCGAGACAACTTCCCGGCTCTTCTTTGCCATCCTGAGAGCCTCACAATGCTAAAGACCAACTGCGACTTTGAGAGCGAACCGCGGAAAGTCACTCTGTGTCCTTTGGCCTCAGCTGTGAAAACAAATCCGAACAGTGTGAACCGAGTTTTATCTCATTCTTCTTAATTGGCGACAGCAGGTTTATGCCTCCTTTATTTTCCTCCACCCCCCACTTTTTCCATGCTCCATATGAATACACGTGACAAGCTTCTGATCCCGTCTTTTCAGTCTATGACTGTTTATTTATCTATTTCAACGACACCCGAGGGAACAAAAGGCACGCAGAATGGCCAATGACAGCCATGTCGAATATCTCTTTCTGCCAATTCGGGCTGTTTTCTCTCACTTGATGTCTTTATGCAAGGCCTCAGAGTTCACTGCGATGAAAAGGATAGCGGGGTGGAGGTATGGGGGTGTCTGAGCTGAGTGAGTGACCCTCGCAGGAGGGGTGTATTAAATGTAAAAAAAGAAAAAAAGATAGACGAACCAGAAGGCGGTAAAATAGTCAAGTGGAGGAATGGGGGGCACCCCCACCGAGGTCCAGGCATCTCGCCTGGCAGGCCCAGTCTTGGCTTCAGACGGCTTTTGTCAACGAAGGAGAAAGAGGGTCTCTTCTTCACTTTGGGTACGGGACAATAGACGTTTTGTCAGTCGGGACGGAGGTGTCAATGGGTGAGTATGGAGGGATGCTGAAAGAGGAATCAAGCCAAGAACCCATCTTCACATGGGGTGGGGTAGCAGCGGAAGGCAGAGCCCGTTGAGACGTAGGAGGGGGGGGGGGGGGGCAGATGTTGGAATGAGGATGATTTATTAGCCTTAGTGTCCTTGGTGGCATTTGGCCACCGTCCCAGAATTAGGAAGCGAGAGACTGAGTGAGACTGAGAGACGTGGGGAGCAAACAGGGGTGGGGGTTGGTTTGGAGAGGGGGTCAAGAGACATCTTAATTCCTTCTTTGGGCATGGGGGGCCTCTTGCTCTCCGACCGTCATGGTATTCCAACCCAATCCTCTGCGAGAATAACACTGTCGTCGTGTGTATCACTGAGGCGCACCTTGCCCCTCCCCTCTTCACCAGTATTCAGTGAGATATTTCCCCAAAAGACCCTCACCGCTCGTTCGGCCCACATAGGGCCCTTATTGCCACTTTCCCACTGGAACCTATCGTGTGAAAGGTTGTTTAGAAACATCCCCTCACCTCGCCCCTCCGAAAAATAAATCACACATTAAATGCATCATTTGGACCAAGACATGCAAACAAACAGCGGTAATGTGGAGAACAAGCATCTCCTGTAATTTAACTTCACGAGTTGTTTATTTGAGAGAAGACTGAGGTCACCAAGAAAACGGACCCCCACTGCAAAGGTGGACTGAAAAAGCCCAGCAGCTATTCGTTTATTTGGCGTCAGATTAGCTAACAAAGTAGCGATAGCTAACGTTGTAGGATCTGGAATGTATGACTGATTGAGTTCAATTCATCACTTTTTGGTCTAGGCGGCCCGCTGGTTGAGTGGTGAGTGTGTCACCCCCACAGTCCAGGGGTTGTGGGTCTGATTGGAGTTTGCATTTTCTTCCCAGGTGTTTTTTCTTGGTGTATTCCTGTGTCCTCCCACAAGTCCAAGATGGTGCCTGAGTAGGCAGCTGTCAACGAGCATGGCTTTTTTGTGTTGTTTTTGTGTTTTCTTTTGCCACTTGGAGTTGTTGTGCATCATGCGGAACGGATACTTATTGTTTTTCAGCATCTTTGGCCACGATATTCATCAAGGAGGGGACTCTGCTGAGCGGTTACGCCTTTTCGGCAGCATGAACATGCCAGCACTGTTTTTGATTTGGGAGGAATGTTGGTGCGATTTGACTGTCATCGCTCAACAGCTGTGGGGCGATTGTGCTTATTTGCACCTGTAATGGGTAGCATCTTCACATCCACGCTTTGTTCAGTGGAAAGGTCGCTGCTGTTTTACAGTCTGCGGCTGAATGGATGCATGGCTAAAGTAGTCCACGGTGAGAAGAGGAGCGTCAGCGCAAAGCGCCAATGCGTATATGGAATTGTCGTGGCTTGGAATTGAAGCAGATTTACATGGAACAGGAGATGTGAGACAATCACTTTTCGTCAATGGATGTTGCAGCTTCATGTTTGCTTTTAACATTGAAGTACTAGCAGACGTGTACATTTTCCCAGGATGTCCCTGATACACTGGGGAAAAGGACACTTTGGTCTTCACCTCTTTCTCTAAAACTGCTTCATAGAACAGAGAGGGTGCAGAAAGTGCTTAAGATTGAATGACTGTCTGTCTTTTGTGTTGTGTTGTTTCAGATAATTTGTTATGTGGATTTTTTTTTTATTTGACTTCAAAATGGCATCGCGGGAGTGGCTGCCTTTACAGTATTTTGATTTTCTAATTTGTCCGCTGTGAAATTAAATGTATTGTTATTATTATTTCTCCACTGCAAGACTAATAAAGGCTGATCCAATTCAATTACAAAAACAGCAATGATGGGCTGATTGTGCAAAATTCTGTGGATGCAGTACGCATACGCATGTGCAGACAAACAGCGGGTGACGACCGGAGTCGTTTTTTTTTTTTTTTTTTTTTTGGGGGGGGGGGGGATTAGGGCGGTGAGGTTGACATGAGTGAAAGGGAGAGTAATCTATCATTTGGAGAGGAGCTCTGAGGAAAAGCCTGAGGAGAAGTCAAATGAAAGCAGGGAAGAGGTGGCGGGGGGGGGGGGGGGGGGGGGGGGGGGGGGGTACTTCTGCGCCACTCATGCTGTCCGTCGATCTCGGGCTGTCATCATCATCATCATCATCATCATGGTGACTGACCACTTCCTGTTGTCCATTTCAACCCCTCTGTGTCTGCTCTCCCTTCACCAGCTTGTTTCCAAAAGAGCCCCCGGAAACTTTTGTTCCGTTCATTAGGCCAACAAATACATACAGATGCTCAAGGAAGAAGGACAAGGGGGAGGTGGGAGGGGGAGGGGGGGGGGGTTTGAAGCTCAACATCACTGCTGAATCGCAGGCAGTCTGCTTATTTTGTAAACAAACGCAAATCTGCGTGGCTCAACGCGAGAAGGGTTCTCGTTATTCAATGTAAACGTGGACGATGACGTTTTTTTTAAAGGGGACATTTGGCATGTGTGGTTTTCCTTCCCCGTCGGGCTTGGCAATGCAAAAAAAAAAAAAAAGGAACACACGATCACGAAACAATAAAGTGGACTCTGGTGAGTCTTTTTGAGAAAATGTTCCAATGGCAAATGTCAACATTCAGCATCTTGAGAATCAATTTTAATTTCGTTCCCAAAATAAATAAATAAACAGAAAGCTTTGATGACCTCATTAGGTAACACAACTTTTGACTTTGCTGGTCAGCAAAAATGATCTGTTTACCTCAGAGGTTAAGACCAATTTAGTGGTTGATTTCAGGAGGGCATATAGAAGACTTTTCAATGTCATTTCGAGGCCACTTTCATGTGTTTAGGACCACCGAGTGGCTCATAGAGGCTCAATCGTGTATCTCAATAACTAAAGATATGTGTGCACCCCAGCCAACTGAATACAACAACATTAATCTCAAGAAAAAAAGATCATTCGTCATCATTCAATGGCCAAAAGTGAGCTTGTCAAATTTTCCTTCTGACCCATTTATTAAATCATCCTGAAATATACTCGGCCTGTGTAATCAACGATGAAGAAAATAGACTGCCATTGGTACATTTTTACCCCCAACAAAAGAAAAAAATCCACATTTTGGACTTTTTAAACCAATGGTTGTCAAAGTCAGGGCCTGGGGGCCAATTCTGGCCCGTCACATCTTTTTATTCGGTCCACAAAAGCAAATCACACTTGTGAAGTGCTTGCAAAACTCCCAACCAGAATTTCAAATCGTCCCATGTAAACCACAATAACAGTCATTTTTCTTGACTTCAGATTTGAAAACTAGTTATTCATGAATTTGTTGTGCGTTCTGTATGTAATATTGTATGTGGAGGGGGTGAAACATTCTAATGGCTTCCACAAATTCATAATGGCCCCTAAGAGGAAACCGTAACTACAATGTGAGTGTGTGCCATTTTTAGGGCTTTACAATGGGGACTTTTAGGATTGAATTTCTCCCTTTTTTAAAAGGCTGTCATGTTATGAAATCAACTCCACAATTGTTGACTGTGAATGTCTTGTGAATATTGGACATGGAACGCTCTGATGGGAAGAGGAGAGTCATGCATGGGACAATGACTTTGTACTTGGAACGTGGGAAGATGGACGCAGGGGTCACAAAGACTGGCATGCAGATGCATCAACCCGCGCCATCCTAGATTTTTTTTCTTTTTTTTTATGACTCAAAGGACTGTTTTCTTCTCCCTCCCATGAATTATGTAAATGGAAAAAAAAGCTTCTCTTTCTTCCCAAGCTGGAAGAAGACAGGAAAAGGAATGAAGCAACGTGAGCAAAATGCCTCCTCCTCACTCCACCCCCCCGCCCCCTTCCTTGCGATGCGTCCGAATGAGCTTTCATGTTGGCGCCGTGGGCCTGATTTTTTTTTCACTGTGGCCATGAGAAAGGACGATGATGGCCACCAAGTTGGTGGATGGTCCGGGGGCGGGGGTTGTCTATGCACAATGACATATACGAGGAAAGAATGCTGGCCTTGTTGTTGGAGAGCTTGACATTGATTAATGAGATAGAGAGAGGAGAAAATAAGAGAGAGGGGTGGCACTGGTTGGGTATGCTCGACAAGGGGGGAGGTCGAGGGTGAGGGAGGGGTAGTTGGACTCCCTTAGGGATGGGAGAATCCGGAAGAGCCCTAGGCTGCACTGATGATGAGGAAGATACTAGGGGATGATGCGTCTTGTTTGATGAGTTGGCCAGAGGGATCGTCTACGCATGAAGCCCCATCAATCCTCATCCATCAAAGCGCCCCTTTAAAAGCCGCCACGACCACCATCGCTGCCATCACCACCAGGGCGCGATTTTATTGGCACTTCTTCAAACACACTTTAAGAAGCTTGAACACGACAGGGCATTAAATGTGTTTTAAATAGTCCCGTCACCATGTTTGCTGCGACACGCAATGGCTCGCCGTGAATACTTGCTGCTATAAATAAGAGATGAGCAGATGAGACGTCGGCACGGTCAACCCCTTTGATATTAAGGAAGGACAGAGTGTACCCGAGTCGGTCATGATCCATTGAACTCATTCGAACAGATGGCCACGCCGACTGGCAGTATTTGTTGCCCATTTGCAGCATCTCGCCGGAGACTGTGCAAAGCTACGCAAATATGACACTGTGAAACTATGCACCAAGATATTGCTTATGTTCCTTGTATTCACTTCAATCAAAAGTAAAAAAAGTTAACCCTTTCAGGGGCTGTTTAATCCTCACTTGGGTCGCGCAGTGTGCTGGAACCTATCACAGCTGTCTTCGGGCATGAGAGTGGGACACCCTAAACCGCCAGCCAATCGCGGGGCAAACACAAACAAACAGTCACACCTAGGGACAATTTGGAGTGTTCAATCAGCCTGCCATGCATATTTTTGCAATGTGGGAATAAACCGGAATACCGTGAGAAAACCCACGTGTACAGAGAAAAATGAGAACTCCACGCAGGTAGGCAGGAGCTGGAATTTAAGTCACAACTTGTGCACTGTGAAGTTGGCGGGCTAACCACTCGACTACCGGGTTACCTATGTCATTAAAACTCATTCACTGCCATTCCTGAATTTATTCGGGTATTGAAAATATGACATGGAGCGCCATTCCCTTTTTTGTTCCGGTTTTGGTTTTTCTTGCAGGGGGGTGCCGATAAAGTGCTGGTCAGACCCCAGGCAATGTTTTTTTCCTTCCACAAGGGGACAGCATTTGCCTTTTGTTCAGCCGCCTCCATTTCAAGCTCAGATAACTCCATACCCATATAACTTGGGCATTTACCATTTTTTCTGGTGGAAGAAGAGAGTCTAAGATTTCTTACGCTGCATTGAATGTTTATGTAGTCCTAAAACTCAATATTCTGTGGGCCCTGCATTTGAGGGGAAAAGACAACCCTTGAACTGGAGTGGACACATTTTTGCACACCGTCTGGCAGTGAATGAGTTCAAATGCATTCATTAATCATTTTTATGTACCTGTAAAGTTCAAAATCAACTTCAATTAGAATTGCCAATTTAGCTTACACGTTGGCGTGCAGACTTTTCATGATAACATGTTAACAAGATTTATTTTAAAGTGCGATAAGTCATCCTCCATCTAAAGACTGAACTTTAAAATAATTAATTAAATACTTTTAATATCCACATCGTTGACGTCTGGACAAAACCCCCTAAGTCACAATTTGATCAACTTTGTATCTTTTGAAAAATTGAGACAATTGGTCAATCCACACGTGTTTGACTGCATTGCGATTTGGATTCGAACTGGATTCATTGCTTAGCCCTATTTGGAATCATCAAATATAAAAGTTGCCGTTCTACTCTGACATTATGGCATCACAATTCTACTTTCAACCCTTTAATGCCCCCTGTAATTTAAATAATAAACTGTCCACTATAGTAACCGCTGTCGATAATTAAATGAAATGATTAATCTCACTACAATTCTTTTTTTTCTCCACTGTTACATTTTCATTAATTCTTGCAAGACAGCAAATGTGTTACAATTCAAACAAGATACTAGTTTGATACCACAATCTTGCCTGTCCACCATTTTCATTCACAACTAATTTCAAAGCGTTTGTCAATTATAAAAAAAAAATGTAGATTAAATTCTGGGACAATCCTTTGCATGTAAGTGAATGTAAATTGAATGGTTCATTTTGAAAGCAACCATCAATGTTATGTGCCCCACAGCGACAACGGCTTATAGATGGTGTCTAAACTATTTATAACTACCTGTTCCATTTTATATTTATTTTCCAGACTACATTCCGAAGTCCATCCCCACCATTCAGAGTCTTATGGATTGCTGTGCGTCGCCGCTGTTGACCTTCCATTACAGGGCCCGCTCCCAACAATCTCCGTCTCCTGCCAAGTGGGATTTCAAAGCCTCTCCTGGATGTCCCTGAACCCCTTTTGTATACCCACTCTCATCTATAGGTAAGCGCAGCGATGCCCTCCAAAATCCCCTCCTCCTTCCCCACTGACAACCTCCTCAAAACTCGGCACAATAGCCAGATTTCCTCCCAATTTGCTGGCAAAGAATAAGAGGCTCACAAAGTCTTTTCAAACGTTTTCAATGGCGGGCCTAAATTAAGACTCAATCTTTGGGTATGCCAAGTCTGAGCCCCGACTAAGAGGCACCTAACTTTGAGTCAGATGATCTCTTGTTTGAGATGGTGTCTCTTGTTTGAGATTTTTTTTCTTTCGTAAAACACATTTTCATTTTGTTGGTGTCCTGAAAAGCGATGATTTTGAGGGTATTTTAGGAGGGAAATCCCCCAAAAATGGCACTCGGAGGACCCATTTGGTATTTACAGAAAACGACAGAAAAGACTCACTTTAACTCGACATGCAATTCAGTTTAGGAAGGTGGGCAAAGTTTCTCCATCACAATATCATTCATTGCGCCAAACTCAAAGTGAATACCATTGGATTTCTTTTTTTTAATGCTTTCACTTCGCTCCGCTGACCATTTGCCACACTTAACCTCTCTGCACTCCAATTATGCAAACACACACGCACACACACACACGCGCACACACACACACGCACACACACACACGCGCACACACACACACACTCACCTCCACAATGCATATTTGTACTTTTGCTTGAGGTCAGTTGTAATCAACCACCCTTTGCTAGCACTCACACGAGTGTGCGGCCCTCTCGACTGCAAGTTCATTGAGAAAGAGTCCTTGCCTACCTCGCAGGTCCAAGGACTGCCATTAAAGCAATCAGGAGCTTTCTTCGCTAGGTCAAGAACAAGGGGGATTGTGATTTGAATAATGCAAACGGGAAATAAGATGAAAGCTGGAGTGAACGACTAACCGAGAGTGAAATGGGTGAGTGGGGGGTCGACATAAATCTTGACGCTTGCAAACAACAAAGAGAGAAAGCCACAGACTTCTGAACTCAACACAAAAGAGTCGAATCAAACCCGATGTCCTAATATAATGGCTCCTTGATTTACGAGCTGAATTTGTTACGGGACGACTGAAATAAATTGAATGGTAAATAATCTGTTCTGACGACACACTGAGATCAGGGTTCGATTACGACTTTAGCATTCCTGCGTGAAATCCGCAAGTTCTTCCTGTACCTGCGTAGCTTTTCGCTGGGTAATCTTATTTTCCTCCCACATTCCAAAAACATGCTTGGAAACTTTATATTATCCCTAGGTCCCTAGGTACTTATTTTGGCTTTTTTTGGGTGAGGGCAGTCAAGAGTTGGCAATTGTTCACGGTGTAAGATAAAACGCAGCTTGGATGGGCTACGACATGCCCATTATGCTGTTTTCAAGTAGGCTGACAAGTGATGTCTGCCTCAGACAGTAGAAAGAGGACACCCTGAACTGGTTCACAACCAATTGCATGGCACACAAAGACAAACAACCACACTTACACCTCAAGATAATCTAGAGTGCTACATTAATGTACGCCACATGTTTTGTTTTTTTTGAGTGTCGGAGGAAGTCAGAATACCCGGAGAAAACCCATACAGGCATGGGCAGAACATGCTAATTCCGCACAGGGAGGGCAGAGGCAGAATTGAAACCTGCACCTCTGCACTATGAGCCAGACGTGTTAACCAGTCAACCACTGTGCCACTAAGATATAACAGTAAATACAATAAATAATGACATAAAAATACATAATGAAAGATGATTATAGACAGAAAATACTCAGCCAAGTGATGTGGTGTAACTAGACAAACCTTTAAATTAGTGGAATTCATAAATCAGTGTACCACCGTAAACAACAGTAAAATCACAAAAGCAAAACAGTTCAGGAAAAACACTAAATGCTCCATCATCAAATGACTCTTTGAGTGTGTGTATTTATGTGTTTAGGTGTGTGTGTCAGAAAAAAAAAATCTACCTTTTTGTGCCCTACGTGTGTCCTCTGGCCTACACCGTGGTGCAGATAATAACGATGCTGTCGCTCCGAGGTTAAAGACTCACCGCTGGGTCTTCGGGCACTAATGCAGTGGCAGAACTATAGGGGTCACATTAGCCATGACTCCTTCAGCATGCATTACGGCGGAAAGAACGCTGCTTCCCTACCCCATTAAAAAGCAAGCGGCGGGGCCGGGACGCCAGCCTACCTGTGACGGCTTAAATTAGACATTTAATGATGGCCGTGCTGCGGGGAAGGAGTGCTCAGACAAAGAAATACTGATTGGAGAGTAATTTGCCGTGAGGGTCTCAAGTAATGAGCCAGTGTATCATATCACTTGTGTCACTTTTGTCACTTCAGGAATAGCAGGGATCCGCGCGTTGAGTGGATACCATTAGAGGTCGCATGCTTTACATTCTTGTTGTCACATTAACACATGCTGCAGCCTGCTGTCCATGTGATTCTAGACTTTGACTTTTTTTTATCTCATGGTCGGCGTCCGAGTCTTTTCAAATTACCCCCATTCAGATTTCGACAAAAATAAATACATTACAAAAGGCCCACATGTGATATTTGTTTTTTATCTATTTATCTACTTATCTATTTAAAGTATTGCTTTTATTTATTTATTTATTTATTTATCCATTCGTTTATTTATTCATCTATTTATTTATGCATGTCTTTATTTTGGATGTGTTATTTATTTATTTATTTATTTATAGCTACGGTATGCTCATCGATCCCACTAATGTCTCTCAGAATGCATGAGTTCATAGGGCAATAAATGCTCGAGAAATATTTGAGGTTTTTTACTGTCCCGGCAGTTGTAAATATATTTTTAGTCCGCTGGGGTGAATGGACCGCAGTAAATAATCGTGCGGTTGATTTGTTAAAATAACCTGGGATGAGGTTAGTGAATACATGCGCTTCTCAAGGACAGTTTGTGATAACAAATGATATTTGATTGAGCATTTGAGTCTGCAGAAATATTTGTATGAATCGTGCGCACAACTTCACAAACATTAACTATGAGCATTGTCCCCTGGCAACTTTGTAGCACCGAAACAAAATGACTTGATGGTTGCTATGATGACATAATTTCCTGTTAAGTTGCTATGATGAACTCATCTCCTGTTACGATCTGAAGAAAAGTATGCTGTTCCATCGGTGCTTTGCCATAGAGTGATTACGGCCTCGCTCTATCGTGCAGGCCGAGTTGGGCACCAGGTGGGGGTACTGTGGTGATCATTCATGTTTTAGTTGCTATGCAGTTGCTGAACTGAGTATGCTTTGGTTCTTTGTTCTCTAATATAGGCGTGATGGCTCACAGAATAAACTTGGGAGTACTCAGTGACTAGTTGTCAGTAGGTCACAGTTTCTTCCACTGAGAGCCTCAAGCTTTTGCAATTTAGGCACCAGCACTGGTTCTGGGTCCTAATTCCGATCTTCATGTGACTGTGCCTTTGCCTCTCATGAATTTCTAAAAGCAGCCTATGGTCTCGATCAATTAGCGGCGGGTGTTTCAACTGTTTCTATCTGGAATGTAAAACACATGTCGTCTCCCCAATTTTCACATACTGGCACTCAATTTTGGGTGCAGTCGGAATAATCCAATGACACATTTCAACAACGCTCTGAGTTTCCGAACAGTCAGAATGAAACTTAATGCATATTCTTGAACATGCTCTGGAACTTGTCACCTACACAATCCCCATACCTTCCTCAAGGGTGCATTTGGAAAATACACTACGAGTGCACTGCTTCTCTCAAATGGAGACTCAGACTGTTGTTCAAACGTGCCAGGCGGTTATTCAGAGTGTCCCAATGAATGGCGCAATGTCGGCCTATCATCAATAGATCATCAATAGCTGTATCATCAATAGATTCTACAGCTTGGGTCAGGTTCCCGCTACGCCTGTGTCCCTTGTAAGGATTACGTGGTTTGGAAAATGAATGAATGTTTCACTTTCGGTTGCATTTCAAGCTATCAATCAGTGCGGTCATTGTACCTTTCTGGACTTAAAACAAGGTTGGTGGTCTTGATCTTCATGAATCAGGAGTTATGCTTCCTCACAGTACCTCATCAGGTTCATCGGACCCCCCTCCAACTAAAATGAATGTGACCTCCGTTGATTGGAAGCCAATCCTGGGGAAATGTGTCACCCTAGAAACATCAAATTAAACGATCCTGGAAGTCTACTTTAGCTGAGGTTAAAAACACCCCCCAACCCCCCGCAAACCCCACAAAAAGGGATCGATCTTTTCAAGATGAGAGCTGAAGGTAACCGGAAGAGAGAGGTGCTAGTCGGTCCCGCAGCGCAGATGAGAAAGAGTAAGTGAGCCACGCAGAGGAAGTCAAAGAGCGAGAGGTGATGGTAACATGACACTCTGCTACCTTTGCCTACTCTGTTACACGGACAAGACGGGAGGTATTAGGTGTCCGACTGTCCTACCAGCTTGAGTCGCCATAGCGGAAAAACACCCCTCCCAACTCCGTTCGGTAGAGAAGTTTTGTTGTGATTTGGCTCTTGTCTTTCTCACTGGCAAACTTGAGAAGCCCAGTTTATCTGCGGATACAGTGAACGGGAAGGGAAATAGGCCGCCTTGCCATTTGAACATTAGAACTCTAAGCCGGCAGCGGTTCGCCGCTTCAACTCCCCCATCCCGTGTCTTCCTTGATCCACAGCCATATCCACTTTGAATACACCAACGACGCAAACAGATCTTGAAAATTGACATCGGAACGTTGTCGTTCTTCCGAAATATATCGGTGAGGGCAGAAGCCAGCGGTTCCAGTCAGAGGGAACAATTTGCTCATTCTCAACCACGACACGGTGACTCGGGATGAAGGAGGGGTGGAGAAAGGACACCCAATATCCAAAATCCCTCTCTCAGGGCCATGATGTGAAGAATTTCCCCCTTCTCCCCCTCTCTCCTTTCCTCTTCTTTTCTTTTTTAATCAAGCCGTCTGGGGTTGTCAGGTCTTTTGAGACGAGGACTCCCAGCCATGTGAAAAGTTAATCCCTTGTGGGCCTTCTTCTCCGTTGCGCTCATCTCCCTGGGAACACTGCGGTGGCTTGCAAGCAGGTGGCGGTGGGCCTGATGGGGATGGAGGGGTTGTGGGTGGGGGGGATACGCAAGGCCACCCTGATCAAGGGAAAAAGTGTCACAGATAGTCTGGAATTCCTCATCTTGAACTTTGGAGCTCCCCTGTTTCAACTCGGGGTGACCCCCGCCATCATCCACCATCCTGCCACCCTCCAACGTCTCCGTACCCAAGCCATCACGACGAAGCCTTTTGACGACCCCCCTCCCCGACTACCACCACCTGGCCATCACAAAGAGTCGAGTGGATTTGCAGTATTGGAGAGCTCATCGAGAGGCTCCAAAAAAGAAAGACGCTTGTTCACGTTAGAGATGGCTCTCGTAATCCCCAGCTGCTTCTTTCCAAGCTGCTTCAATCCGCGTGTCAGGGCGTCAAACTCCAGAAGCTTTTACAGACGACGATAGAAGTCAAATTTGGATTTATGTCGGTGAGGAGTTCCCCAAATCAGCGACTCTGGACTGCGAGTCCGCTGAATGAAGAGACAAGCTCTCTTTGTGACAGATTTCGTGTCGTTTTTATAAATTGCTCTCACAAAAGCACTTCCTGGTTGTCCCAAGGAGACAGAGAGCCACACACTTGAATGCTTTGCTTGCGCTGCATTTATCCCCCCCCCCTTTCTTGGCCTCCCACTTAGAGAAAAGTGCCATTGGAAATATAGACAGGCTCAGTCAGCCATCTTAATCCTTCTTCCCTGTCCATCTCATTCTGACCCCCCACACACTGTCTGTCTGTCACTCTCTCACATACGCCTGCACACACTCATACGCCTCCCCACCTGATGTGCCCCCCTCACCCCCCACTCCCTCTCTCACCCTCTCTCTCACTCTCTCTCTATCTCTCTGTAACCCCCCCCCTCACTCTCTCAATCTCTCTATCAATCCTCCCCCCTCTCTCAAGAAAAACAGCTTGAAGGATGGGGAGTCTGTGTCGGAGGTCCATGGAGAGAAAGATTTGGGGAAATTGTAAAGGTCAGCACAGACTTTGTTCACTCTGTGGGTTTATCTCGGCGACAGCGGTGCAGGACAATGGGGCCTCTCGCCGCGCAACAGAAACCCAAGCTGTGGCAGCTAAATTACTCGGCTGATAAGACTGAATTAGAAGCACCATGAGTCCGGAGGCCTGGAAAAAGAGGAGGAAAGGAGGGAGGCCGAGCATATTTTTGAGGATGGCACGTGAAAGATCAATGAATCACAATGGAGAAGATCAGAATCGCGACACAGTTTGCGCAAGCAAATGACACCCATTTTCTTGCAGTGAAAAAAAAAACCGCTCACGTCGCGACTTGAAGGTGTCCGTCTATGTCAAGACCTCTTGTTCGTTAAACATCAACACAAGGATGCAGGCTCATTATTATTATTATAATTATTATTATTATTATTATGCAGGTTCTCCCTGGACTTAGGGAGAACATGCAAACTCCACACAGGGAGGCGGAGCGGGACACGAACGGGGACCTCTGCACTGTGAAGCCAGTGTGCTAACCACTCGACTACCAGGCTGCCTATTATTATTATATTATTATTATATTATTATTATTATTAGCATTAGTAGTAGCAGTAGTATTAGTAGTAGTAGTAGCAGTAGTATTGTTGTTGATAATAATAATAAAAAATAATAATAATAATAATACTATATTGTTTTTTGCGGATTGATGGACACCCTTGGCCTTATTTTCGATGAGGGAAATGTGCAAAAGGCACCTTTACATCAATTTTCACTGACAGAAAATACCAAAAGAGAGAACATTCCACCTATGCCATAGGAACATATGAACAAAAAATAGCCCGCAATGTACTATACTTTGCGACGTTGGACCCCTCCAAACAGAATAAGAATGTGTTGTGGTATCCCTCAAAAAAAGTGGGAAATAATCCACCTTCAAGACATACATGGTGATTTTCATGATTCAATTGTCCTTTTTTCATGGGATTTCTTTTCTCCGACAGTTGTCCTGAAGATACTTGCAGTACGGCAGTCAAGTGAGGAATCTTAGGGAAAATAACACAACACAAATACTCAACTTAAAAAAAAACTTCTGTTTTGCAATGTGTACCTTATTAAATTTCTCCATTGAGAGACTAATAAAAGTTATCGAATCTAATATAGTCTAATATTGGCAGGTAGCGGTAATCATCTTTTTTTCAGGTCACACTCAATATGTATTTTTTCTACTTTTGTGGGGGGTTGGGGCATAGCTTTGGTGATCACATGATCACGTGGTTTAAACCTAAGCATCTCAGCGTCGTATTGAGAACGTGTTTTTTTTTCTTCATTGGTACTGGGTGATACAAGCTCCAGCAGGCTTATTGAGCCCCCCATCCTCCCAAACCCACCCCTCTTCAGGAAGATTTAGTCAGAGCACAATTTGTGTTCAGTCTGACAAAACAGCGCCTTTTATTATGGGCAAAGGAAGGGCTAAATTTTAGTGTACATTGTTGAATTTTATTTTGACAAATTTTGCGAGCCATAAAAAATATGGTCCACAAATGGTCAAGGGATACTCATGGGAGAGGGATATTTGCCAAAGTGGACACGTTAGGGCAAGGCATTTATTTCAATTTTTTAACCAGTCGAGCAATGTAAGGGCAACTGGCTTGTCAAGGTGTACAATTGCAACATTGGAGACATGGACTTAATGAGTGCATAGAGCTTTCACAAAACGACTGAAAAGAAGCAACATCATTTATTTACATGAAATCTGTTTACCAGAATGCTGACTTAAACCCAAATTAAGACATCAAACTTTCAGTGAGAATTCGATTTAGTGAAGGAAAGCGGACAGATTTGGGATTATGTGCAGGGCAGCTCAGTTTCTAAGATGATTAATTGACACATGCGCACAGAACAGGTCTTTGTGTCCAAACATTTGACCTAAAATGAGGAGACGTCTCAGGGTGTACTTGTTGTGTTCTTTAAACAAACAAAACATTCTGAGGTCTTAAGTTTCTTTGCAGTGTAAGCCAGTATTCATTCTGTCTGTATGTGTTTGATGTTTTTCAGGGCTTTTTTATTTTAGTACAACTCCCATATCAGGTATTTGATGTTACGAAGAGGTGATCGACGGTGCGATCTCGACTTACGAAATTAATTGGTTCTGGAAGCAATTGCCAATAAAGTGCTGGTCAGACCTCTGGCAATGTTTTTCCCTCGCATGAGGGGGCAGCATGGCCTTATGGTCTGGAAGGCGAATGACGAGGACGCTGTATAGACAAATATCAATCTGTTTATCTACAGTTTCTACAGACATTGACAATTATGGTAGAGATTCTTCTTAGCCAATGGAACGCTAGGAAGATGCCAATAGAATAGCCAATGGCAGAACAGCTGTAAATATGTTGCACTCAGGAAACTCGGAGCTGCCCGTAGCAACCCATACCTTTAGTACAACGAGACGTCAGTAAGTACAGGTACCATTTGCAGTAGAGTCACCTTTGATTGCTTCTTGGAAAGCAAAGTCATTGACTTATCACAGCGGCAGAGGGACGAAAAGGGTAACTTGAGCAAATAAATGTAATCAACAGCATAAACGGCATTTGATAAATGCGAAGACTGCGGTCATTGTCTGTCCCTGCCCTCGAGGCTCTCCAACTGATGGGCCTATTCATCAGGGCGGTGATGAACGATGAGGCTTTATCTCGCTACATATAGATAGAAGGGATAGGGTGGGGGTCAAGGCGTGGGGCAGCAGGTACCTGGACTTAGCCACCAGGGAATAAAGGGCCCATGTGCGAGTTTTAAATGGATGTTCAAAGCATTGTGCAAAGAGAAACCTTGCGTAAATAACGGGCTGCATTGTGGGGACATGTGAGAGGATAGTGTGTGTGTGTGTGTGTGTGTGTGTGTGTGTGTGTGTGTGTGTGTGTGTGTGTGTGTGTGTGTGTGTGTGTGTGTGTGTGTGTGTGTGTGTGTGTGTATGTCTTACTCAGGCAAACAAGAGGTCCTATTGAAAATGCTCGACTGGAGCGGTTGCGGTCTGAAATCAATGACCAAGTAATAACAGGCCAAATCCCAGCGACAACATTTGTCAAGTTCCACTCTGGCCGAGGATGGATGACTTTGCCGCGCACGTTTCCTTGGGAGCCAGCGTCGTTTTCATCTGATTTATTTACCAATCTAATTAACAGATGTGGTAACGAGTTATGAACAAATGAGAAGGCATCAAGATTCTAATCCAACCTGACAATTAATTTGCTGCCCCGCTTCCTCATTATCAAGTAGCATGTTCATTGAGAATAATTGACAACAGTACGTGCTAGCCCACAGGAGCCTGAAGTAAAAAAAAAAAAAAGTCCAATGCTGCTGTGGTGATTCTCTCCGTAACAGTGACCATATGTTCAATATTAGATGAAATCTGTTCCACCAGAGTGCTCCGAAAGCTGAGAAAATTGGATTAAATTGGCTAATGGCATGTTTAAAACCTACATAAAATGAACGTGAGTGGAAGATATTAGAGCACGCAAGCTGGTGGGACTTTAGGGCTTATGCTCCCTCTGGTGTTTTTTTTTTTGCGCCATGAGTAAACTTGAGGTTTACATCAAAGTCAAATGATGATGACGGAAAACCGCACATTGCTGGTCGATAAAACTGTTATTAAAAAAGGAAAAAAAACAACAGCAAAAAAAGCCCTGTACATAGATACACTGCACACACATGTGTGATAAACCTTTTAATAGACAAATATCCACCGAGATATTATATAAAGGAAAGGCCAAGATGGCCTTTTTCATTTTTTTTGTACTGTTGAATGTCTTTAAAGGGGAAGTGCTCTCAGGTTTCGTCCACGTTCTTCAGAGCAAGCCTCTGATTTGATTAATAAAAGACATGATAATGACAGCATTTATGTGGAGCGCTGCACTCACAGCAGGGGGCTCAAGTTAACTAGGATGATGGGAGGACTTTTGGCGGGCAGGGATGTTATGAACCAATTGATTTCCACGGGATTTTCTCGACATGCAGTTACCAAAAGATTACTCTTTACGACATTCAGAGCCACTTCGCCTCTTCAGCAAGATAGCTTCCCCCGAAAAAAAGCAAGAGGGCGGGGCTGTACAAAAAATGATATTCTATGTAATTTTGTGGGTTTTGGAACGGATGAGGGCATTTACATTAAAAACATGTCTCGACTTACAAAATGTTGATGAATATTGAGACGACAATGGCAAACCATACCATGCCATCATCATCATCATCATCATCATAATCATAATAATAATACTATATTTTGATGACAATGTCAAACTATAGAATACTATACCATCAGAAAAATACTACTACAACTACTACTACTGCTACCACGACAACTACTATGACTACTACGACGACTACGACTACTACTACTACTACTTATAACAACAACAACAACAACAACAACAACAACAACAACAACAACAACAATAATAATAATCATAACAATAACAATAATAACTACGGTCCAAATAATGCAGATATGAAGAGCACAGTTCTGTA
Organism: Hippocampus bargibanti; assembly: GCF_051943395.1. Classification (NCBI taxonomy): domain Eukaryota; kingdom Metazoa; phylum Chordata; class Actinopteri; order Syngnathiformes; family Syngnathidae; genus Hippocampus; species Hippocampus bargibanti. The sequence goes on from NC_142734.1 coordinate 30,014,397, forward strand.
GCAAGCCAACAACAAATCGAAACGTGTTTCAAGTTGCCCTGCAGGGACATCTTCGGCATTTTAGGCATAGCAACCCTCCGCAAGCAAAACACAAAAGGCAAGCAAACAATGATGGAGGCGAGAGGTGGGTCAAGGCAGATAAGTGTGAGGGTGCGCTAAGACTCCTTTTTTGTAATGTTCAAGAGACATGAAGATTAGCCTTCCTCAGTTTGATAAATAGAGAAAAAAAGATGAAGAATCAAGTGAGCAAAAGGTGAGAAATCTCAGCTATCGGGGCAATAAAACCACAAAACAATTATTTGCAAACTTTTGGTGAGGTAAATGCCCAACGCCATTGCCAGATAGTCACATGTCACAAAGGAATTCGTCTTTATACAAGAATAACCAGCAGACATCTTGGCCTATCACTGTGTCAACAAGAGGGTAAACAGAAGAGCGAGCATATTTTCTTCTCTTTCCACACATCATTGGATGAATGGCACTGATATGGAAAGTCGCCCCGCAAAAAGTCAACAGAAAAAAAAATGCCTCTTTGCAACAAAGTCAGCCCGCCGGCCCTAAAAATAAATCGAAATACAGGGTCGTCGCTGATGTATTCTTAATAATAGCTGTAGTCCGTTTTGGTATCTTCATTGAGATCCACTAAAAGTGCAATTTTATTATTATTTTTTATTTATTATTATTTATTATTTTTATTATTATTATGCTCTTTTACAATGCTTGAAATGTTTTGTCTCCTATTTGTCATGTAATAATTGACACAAACTATTAGAAACCTTTGCAAACAAATATTAAATTATGCTAATGTTTGCCTTGGACATTTTAGAATGATTGTAAAAAGCAAACATCCTTGTTTTCAGTTGTTTCCAAGATGCCAGGCAAAAAAAAACCTCTGTGGGAGAGAGCATGAATCCCCTCCATTGTTTTTACATATTTCACAACCTCATTTATTGTGCAGTAATCTAATTGTAACATATATTTGTGACATATTTTCAGAGCTTTTTATGCTTAAGCATTTATGCCCGAATTTTATTGACCTAGGAACGGGTTAGGGAATATACATGGAAAACATGTCTTGACTTACAAACTTTTTTTATGGTCAAAAAATTCCTCCTTGATATTCATTTCCTGAGTAGAGGTACACTTGCGTTTTCTGCGATCTTTCATTCCACGAAAGAGTCATTGCTCTTTTTGCGCAATAGCATCGCACCCTTGTTTTGCCAAACGTGTTTTTGCATGGTGTCATTTTTCCTTTGATCTGAACGGGAGGTGTTAGATCAGTGAGTCAGTATGGCGTCGGGCACAATCGCTGAGGCCATTGTAGCATGACACGTCTATCAATAGTGAGAGCAGGGCCAATCTCGCAGCCAGATAATAGCCATGGCCGCTCTGACAGCAGATCCCCGCACGGGAGCTCGCTGAGGGCTTCGACTCCCCTCTACTCGTGCAGGTCTTTCTATCCCGGGGGGTGTTGGCACTCCTGACACACACACTCACATACTGTAGACTTGGGGCCCCGGTGTTCTATCATGTTGCGCTAAAGGGGGAGCATAATGGTTTTTAAATGGATGACTCGGTGCTGGCCCAAAGAGCCCCCGTGTGAGACAGAAGAGAATGGCCATGGCCTGCAGCAAAGCAGCTCTTAGATTGAGCTGTCCGTCTCGCTGAAATGGGTCTGAATTAACACCTCTTCCCAGTCCCCCGATGGCCCGAGATGGACAATAGTGGGCTTCCTCTTTGCCTTCCTCTTCTTTCATGCCATTCAAGCCTCCACAACGCGGCTTAAGTCCCACTCGCAAATCCCGTGAATGACATTGTCTCAGTGACGCTTTTCAAGTTTTACTCACATGTTAAAATGTATAATCGGTTTCGTTTCTTGGGAATTGATTAAACATTTGGATGCATCTTTTTGAAAACATATTCAAATTGACCCCATCCCTCTTCAATTGCTGCTGTGGACTGCAAATTTCCCCATTGCGGGACGAATAAAGGTATTCAGATTCTGATTCTGAAATTGTATTTATTTATTTTCATTCATTTTCAGATGCGCTTATCCTCACAAGGGTCGCGGGGGATGCTGGAGCCCATCGCAGCTGGGGTTGACGTGCTAACCACTGGTCCACCGTGCCGTGTATTTAGTTACCACGTCCACCCCACAGTGCAGAAGTTCCAGGTTAGATCCTGGCTCTGACCTTCCTGTGTGGAGATTGCATGTTCTCCAAGGGCCTGTGTGGTTTTTTTTCCGGGTACTCCAGTTTCCTCCCACTTTCTAAAAACATGCATGGTAGATCAATTGAACTCACGAGAATTGTCTATAGGTGTGACTGTGACTGCAAATAATTGTCCGTCCATCTCTGTGTGCCATGCGATTGGCTGGCGACCGGTTCAGGAGGTCCCACACCTTACTGCCCAAACAAAGTTTGGATAGGCTCCAGCACACCCATGACTGAATACATGGAATAGAGAATGGATAGATGGATGGATGGATGGATGGATGGATGGATGGATGGATGGATGGAAAAATTGTTTGTATTGACGTTCAGGGCTAAGCGAAAGTCTATCCCAAGTCTATCCAGGCAAAATGCAGGCTACACCCCCCAATTGGTTGTGAGTGTACTGAATACAGACATAGAGAGACAACGAACCATTCACACTGACCTTCATACCATCACTTTTTATGGGGGAATGGGAGAGGGGGGGGCTTTGCCTCACTTCTCGCACAGGTCTGCCTGTCTATTTGTCTAAGAGCAGAGGCATTCGATGAGTTGATGGTTGAAAAGGGGCGAGCAGTTCTCCTTAGGGAGTCTGTCGGTGATTATCAACAGACCCACTGTTATGACTGTCTGCGATAAGGGTCTGGGTGAGGAGAGCCCCCGAAGGGCTCCAGCAGTCCCGAAGTAGACAGGAAATGTGAAGCAATAATACGGCCTGAGACACAGTTGGGAGGAGCCCAGACGGATCAATCGCTCATCTGCGATTGGGGAGCAAACACCACATGTTTTTTGGTTTTTTGCTTGAATGGAAACAGAAGGGACCTCAAGAGGGAACAACCTCATCGTAAAATAAATAAATAATGAACAACGTCCAATGTTTATCAGAATAAAAATCAAAACTGTAGAATGTGGAGGTTTTTCTTTTCCATTGAGTGTCTTAGAAACGGTTAGAAACGAAACCGTTGGCGAAGCATTACATGCCGATGAATATGGAGCTGTCGGGCACTGTGGGAGAGAAGAAAGTCAATACTTTGCGCGTGTCATTTTTGGAGCTTTGCCCTTTGCACCTTGAATGGTGACGCATAATATGAATGTTAAACGAGGAAAGCGCGCGCAGCCGCTTGGCATGTATGCAGCGGCGTTCTTTAATCACTAACACATTCTACAACTGTTGCGGAGGGTGTGGGGGGGGGGCAGTTTTGAATTGAAATTGATGGATGAAGACAAATGTGTCACAATCCAATTTTGTCGAAGTTAAGCATGTCTGATGCAAATTTCTTTTGGTTGCACCATTGCGAGGTTTTTAAAAACTGTCTCTGTTTTTATGTACATTCATAAATTCTTGTTCTACGACACCCACAGTACATTTTAGGAATCCACAGCTGACATTGAGGGCAATCAGAACTTGTAGCCAGTCAATCACAGATCACCGATGTACAACAATTCAAACTCACAGCCCCCTTTTCGATATGTATATATTTTTTATATATACACCAAGGGTGTCTAACTCATTTTTTGCCGCGGGCCACATTGTACCTAGGGTTTACTCTCTTGGGGCCGTTATGAATTTGGGGAAGCCATTAGAACGTTTGATCCCTTCCACATATTACATATAGGGTACACAACAAATTAATGAATAATTAGTTTTCAAATTTGGAATAAAAAAAAAGTAATACTTGACATGTTTGATTTACTTTCACGGCCAGAATAAAAAGATGTGGCGGGCCTTGACTTTGACACCTGTGATATACAGGTTATATATTTTGTGCTATTTCAAGGTTTATTTTTTTTATGAGAAAAACTGTGTGGCCCTGAAATTTCATCCTGTAGTGTTTCTCACGGGCAAACCTATATGTCAGTGGTGCCCAAACTTCCATTCCTGTGAGGAGCCGCATAAGCATTCACTCCTGTGATGGCGGGGCAGAGTCACTTTGTAAAAAATAAATAAATCATCATTTGTCCAAAGGGTTGGGTTTAAGATTGTTTTTTTCGAGGGTACGAGATATCGGCACAGACTGGAGAAGGATGCAAAAAAAAATGACAGGTTGTAGTATTTATGTTTATGAAATTGTTACTAATAGTAATAATAATAATACAGTAGGGCTACCATTTAAGTTTCTCCATGTTTATTCAAATAATCTTAGAATGTAAAAATATCAAATATGTATCTGAATCAAATTCAAATCATCACGCTCCAGCCAATTAATGACTAGAGACCAAAGTGAAATCGCCACTATAATAATAATAACCGCACAGGTGTTGGTCGTTCCAATCAGTGGCCGTTAAAAGGACTCCCGGCACAACCATTCTGTGTCGGGTCATTGTAGTGTGTATGTGTTTTCTGCACCCTGTCAGGTTTGTTTCATCTTGGCTCATGGTTTTCTTTGATACTTTGTATTTTTCCTGTTCGAATGACTGATGCTTTAGATTTGATTCCTAATGACTTTATTTTTATACAATTCGTCAAATACAACCTGCTGCTTCCTCCTGCCTGCTTATTTTGGGATCCACCATCATCACCACCTTGCAAACCGTGACAAAATCTGACCCGCGGGCAATAATTTGGGGACCACTGTTATATATATATATATATATATATATATATATATATATATATATATATATATATATATAGTATATATAGTAGTAGTATATATATATATATATTTTTTTTTATATATATATTATATATATAATATATTATAGATATTTTTTTTCAGGATGAAAAAGAACAAAACAAACTATTATTTATCTCAGAGGATTCTTCTAATTTCTCATATTCATGTTCATGAATGGGTGCTCATGGACCACGCAGGAAAACACTTCCGAAATCCAAACAAAACAATTCCAGCGTATGCAAAAAAATCCACTGAGTTGACCATCACGATGCTGAAGTTTTGGGACTTAGCGGGGTGGTCTGTGCTCAACTAAGCATCACTAAAATTTGCTACAGTCTTAAAGAATTGTCATAGGAAGTGACACAGCGGCCCGACATGGAATCAGTGAAACGAAAAGCGAGCCAAAATATTTTATGTCTGATTGGCCACACCACAGAGAGAGAGAGAGAGCTAGAGAGAGAGAGAGAGAGAGAGAGAGAGAGAGAGAGAGAGAGAGAGAGAGAGAGAGAGAGAGAGAGAGAGAGAGAGAGAGAAAACGGAATGGACAGAGACCAGTTGAGTTTCTTCTCTTAACGAGCTGACTGAAGCAACTTCAATATCACAGTGTCAAGTCAAAATGAAAATTAATAGCGCAATATGCCGCCGCCATCGCATTCGGTCATGCTTCTTCCATTTCCATATCGGGTGGCGTGACCAAATGAGCATGCCTGCTCGGGCCGACGCCCAGAAAAGCTGATACCTCCACTAATCAGACAGATTTTTCCATCTGACATTACTGTGCAGCGAGATATGTCGATGTGCGTGTTTCATGCATGTGTGTGTGTGTGTGTGTGTGTGTGTGTGTGTGTGTGTGTGTGTGTGTGTGTGTGTGTGTGTGTGTGTGTGTGTGTGTGTGTGTGTGTGTGTGTGTGTGTGTGTAGTCAAAGATGAGGGCCAATCATGAGATGGGGATGCAAATGGAGCCGGCTCCTGCTATGATGATGAGCTAGTTGCCTGTGAATGAACTGTGATTGCTGGAAATGTGAACGTGTGAAGGCAGAGGGACTCATTCATCACTCAGCCTCATCGGAGCATTACTTGCCACCCCCCACAACCTTGGAGTCTTTTGGTGGCACAGAGGAGGTCAAAGGTCACGGACAGTTGCAACAAAGACAAAAAAAAAAATGGTGTTGAAATAATGCACATAGACTCGTACCTCCCATCCGAAAGAGCTGCCCTTGCTGTGAAGACCGAACCTTTCGCCGGCTCCGATGCGAGTCTTGGCCCAAACGCCTAAGCCAGCACCTGGTACCGAAGACTCCCGCAGCTCCAGATCGGCGGGAATGGGAATGTCGTCAGGAATGTAGACGGGCGCCTCGTAGGGCGATCCTTCCTTGGGGGTGGTGAAATCGCGATCATTGCTGCTGCTGTTGCTGTTATGGAGGTGATGGTTGTACATGTGGGGATGCAGCAGCAGGTGGTGGTTATTGTTGGGATGGGAGGGAGTCGGTGAGCGTAAGGGGGACATATTGACGACGCCGTCCTCGGCCTCTTCATCGGGACTGTCAGTGCAAATGCCTCCGGCGGCCAAGGCTGGCAGGTCGGCCTCCGCGTCGTACATGCTGTCCGTCGGCTCGCTGTCATCTATGGAAAACAAGACACGCCACTGTTAAAAGACACAGAAAGTCACATTTACCATGACGGCGCCATGTTATGACGCTTAGATTTATTTAGTTTAATAGCACGTGATGTTTGAGATTCATAATTCATCATTTTTATAACGTTTTTTGCGCTTGGAAATGAAGCGGATTTACGTGGGACAGCAGATGTGAAACAATCTCTTTGGTCAATGAATGCTACAGCTTCGTGTTTGCTTTCAATATTTAACTTGTAGCAGACGTGCACATTTCACCATGACGTCCCTGATCCACTGGCGAAAAGGATGCTTTGATCCTCTCTTTCATCTAGAACTGCTTGAAACAACAAAGAGGGTGCAGAAAGTGCTTCACATTGAATGACTGTCTGTGTCTTTTGTGTTGTGTCACATTATTATTTATTATTTTTTTTTGTTGTTGTTTTGACTTCAAGATGGCGTTGCGACAGTGGCTGCCTTTACAGAAGGTACTGTATTTTGTTTTTCTTCTTCTTCCTTTCCTCTTTGATCACTTTGCTGTTGTGAAATCTAAATTTCTCCACTACGAGACTAATAAAGGCTAATCCAATCCAATCCCATAAATGCAGTGCGAAAACGATGTTTGGGTGTTGTCATTTGAATGAGGTACGGGAAGTACTTGGAGATGGATTGAATGAGCTCATCAAACACTTGTGGATTCATGGGAGCTCATTCATGGCAAAGATCATCCTTTTTTGGGGTGGTGGGGGTTCTTGGCGATATATTTGGCATCCTGCCCGGGAACAGATGTGGCCTGTGAACGCTGTTAAATTAACCCGACATGTAAATTTTTAATGTGGAACGTAAAACTAGCAAAACGCAAGACAGTGGTTGTCCAGCGCCTGACGCCGCTCCACGAGGCTCCAGGAGACATATCACATAAAGTCGCAGCAGTTAAAAAAAAAAAAAAAAAAAACACTGGTTTTTATGACCAATTCTGCGTCATCAAGCTATTTTGACGGGAAAATGTGTTTTTTTTATGATCCTCGTTGCATAGGACTTTGGCCCTGACTGTCCATTCAAAAATGTTTTAGACTGCTTCACACTTTTTTTCTCGCTTTGCCATCCCTTCTCTCACTAACACTTGATCCACCGAGAGCGTCGAGACAGCCTCGGAAAATCTATTAAATTCGGTTTTAACGGCCTCTGTGCACGTAAAAATGGACATATGACTTGACTGAATGTATACTCTTCATATGGACTCCATTAATTGGCACGGAAAGGGAAAACCAATAAATTTTAAGTTACAGTCTTACACATTGTTTAATAATTTAAAATTAAGTCAATTTTTGCCAATTTGGTTTAATGTACATTGAATTCATTTTATTATTTTTTTCCTGCAATATTTGTAACTCATCTCGTCACTTGCCAAGGTCTCTCAAGGATTTCTCAGCATTCAAGTTTGAGATGATGATGTCACGTTTGCTTTTTTTGGAATAAATGAGAAATATTTTGTTGCCAGGTTAATCTGCACCACCTTCTTCACTCGACCAGGATTTACAAAGTAGGACAAACATGTTTAATTATTACAAAAAAAGTACATCTGAATAAAAGAAGAAATGTTCATAATTAATCCCAATTTAAAAAAAAGCATTACTCCAGAATATTATTTCAATTTGAATATCCATTTTGGTAATAATAATAATAATAATAATAATAATAATAATAATAATAATAATAATAATACATTTTAAGCGCCTTTCAACGCTCTCAGGGACACTTTACAGTCACAGACAAGCATAGGTACTATAATAAATAAAATACAATTACAAATAGAATGCAATAAATAAAATACAATTATAAATAGAAACAAGAGAGAGAGCTACACAGAAAATTGAATTTTAAATAGGTGGGTTTTGAGATGATATGGCTGGTTCTCAACCAGTCATGTCCAAAGTCCGGTCCGGGGACCAAATGGGGCTCATGGTCAATTTTCATCTGGGCCGCAGCCTCTGTCATAAAATCAATTACGTCTGGCCCGCAAGTAGATTGGGCAATAGCGCTGTTACCTGCGTTAAGTGCTGCCATCGAGAAGCTCAATTAGCAATAAAATGGCAATTAATTTTTCCCCCACATTTTCTAATATGGCGACAATCAACCAAAGAACAATTACTTCTGGTCAACTGTTAGAATTAAAAGTTAGTGTCAAGAAAGTGAAATTAAGTGAATATTAAATTTCAATTATCAATGTCCGTTCAATTTTGATATGCTTGTTTCAGATGAGCCAAAACACATGCTTAAGATATCTGAAATTAATGAGAAAATGCAAAATGTGAAACACAGAATGGCTCGCTGAAATGCTGTTGCTGTTATATGTAAAGAATGTCCGCCAAGGTTGCCCCCCACCCAAACATCAAATCCAGCCCCCTCTGCAAAAAGTTTGGACACCCCTTTTCGAGACTATAAAAAATCTGAAAGAGGGAAAAAAGGAGGAGGCGGAGAAAAATGATGACCGAGCTGCTTTTAGACCTCTCTGTGTCAATTTTTTGGACTCTCAGACAGCCAGAGGAGAGAATTTAGCTTCACCTCCTAAAGGACCTCCTAAAAAAACAGCATGGCCAAGATAGTGCCTTTCTCCCGATGTTGTTCTTTCGCTCTGCTCCTCTCTTGCCATCTCCTTCTCTTTTACGGGCAGCTATTTATCCTGATTACATCAGGGGTCCATCATTAATTCGCACTTCAGGGGTCCCGTGGCTGGCTGTCGCTACAATGGTCCGCTTGTGTTCAGTAGCTGTTATTCCAGCGGAAAACTCTCCCTGTTAGCCAGGCGCGAGCCAGACCAAGGCGTCCAGTTAGAGTTGATAAATCATAAATAGACTATTAAAAAAAGTTACAAACAACATTTTAGGGCAGGTGCGACACCTCAAGGGGAGCTGCTACTTCACTCAGAGATCAAAACGTGTGAAGCTCAACCTCCAGGCGGTGGACCGGTAGCGCTCCGTTGGTCGTTTGGTACAAGGCTGCAGATACATACATAACTTTCATTACTTCTGTTTGATTCATTTCCGAATCTGTTTTATTCATTCAGCGATCTGAAATTTTATTTTAAAAATTACCGGATTGTGTGTTGACAATTTGTCAAGGTACTCTTCTAAGTCACATGAAAGGTGACTTCGAAAATGAAACCCAAGAGTTGCATCATATGCGGCGATGGTGAGTTGTATTTTTCATGCACTTTGCATTTGCTGCATACAGTCAAACCTCGGTTTTTGACCATAATCCATTCCAGAAACCTGTTCGAAAACCGATTTAGTCGATAACCGAAACATTTACCATCAATCCAATCAATGTTAACCTTTTTTATTGTGATTGAACAACACAAACAGCCTGCTTACAATGGAACGCTACACAAGGATAATGCGTCGGTCACAATGAGGCACAACACAAGGAAGGAACAAGGAAGGAACAGATTTTCGGTTGAGGCATGAAAATCCCGACATCTTTGGTCGAAACATGCATTGGTAGAGAACATTCAAAAACCCAGGTGTGACAGTATCTTATTTTGAAGTTACCACAGCGATTCTAAGAAGCCTGTTGCAGCCAAATAGGACGTTTCTCGTATATGTATTATATGTATAATACATGTATATACAGAATATATATGTATTTATTTTGTTGTACTAAGTTTATCCTGTCTACTTGATATCTAATATTAAGCAGATTCTTTACTTACAGACAGTGTAGGTGTTCAATTAGCTGACATGTTTCGGCGAAGGCGGAAGTAGTCGCCGAAACATGTGAGCTAATTGAACACCGACACTGTCTGTAAGTAAAGAATCTGCTTAATATTATATGTATTTATTTGTTTTTAAAATCCTGATAGCAATCAGCGTTACCATTGCAAAATAACATGGAGCTGAAAAATCAACAGCCCGATCATAGGGTCTTACAACGGGCAAAGTGTTTTGCGGCGAACTTGATAATCAGAGCACGCTGGGCCTAAACGGTGAGATACAGATCATGCCATCGCCATTTTCTGCCGTCTGCCTGGACGTACACAAACACGTGCTCTGTAGCTTGCACAATAAGGTGGACTGTTAAGTCAATGCTGAGGAACAAAATGCAGCACAAAGATTACATCTCCAAATAGGAGCCAAGAACGACTCGATTAGTGTGGAATAACAAGGAATCTCACTCAAATGGTAATCAAATACAAACAATCGTAATTACATGCAGACGTATGAACGTTAAAAAAAGTACCGCCAATCCCAAGTTTCGATGGAAGCTGACAACGGTTCAAATTTTCAGAGACAGGTACCATAGTTTGCAAGAGCGTGGACGTGGCTGAGATAACCAAAAAATAAAAAAATAGGACATATGCACCCGTGGCGGACATTATAAAGCGCACACGCTCACACAGCATCTTTCTCTGCCCGTAAAATGATCTGGTTTAATTCGTGAAATGAAGCCACTGATGAAAGGACAGTACCCAGGGAAATGTCCAAACTACGTGGAATCCTTTCCATCACTCCAAATATGGGGAGAAAAAGAGCGCCCTGTGGAACTGGGGAAAGAGCAAAAAAGTGTGGATGTAGAAAGAGCTGAAAAACGAACTCAGTCCACACATGATCAAAACATTTTGAAGACTACACATGCGCTTCGACCAGTGAGGTGTCTAAAATTGCCAGCCGGATGGCTACACCGACATTTTAATGTCATGTTCATGTTTAAATTGTTTTTTTTCGCCACCCGGTAACTGTAAAAATCAGACTTGATCTTAGTTTTACTCCCTGTTTACTCCTTTGACTGCTTTATTTCTCATATATTCTAGTTGTCCATGTTAAGCGCTTTGTTACAGCTTCAGTGGTTATTAAAGCTCTATATAAATCAATATATATTGTATTGCTCATGTATTTTCTTTTTCTACTTTCATTCCTTTCATCACTTTTGCTGCTGTGAAATGTAAATTTCTCCACTGTAAGACGAATAAAGGCAAATTCAATCCAATCCAATTGTCGTGTATTGTAAAAAATCACTAAAATCCACTGCAACGTGCGAACAACCTGCGCCAGTGGAGAACGAGATTTCCCTTCTGGCCAATGTAAGGAGAGGAGTAACTTTGAAGAGACTGAAGCATCAGACTAGAGCATCCACAGCTCGTTTCTCAAAGAGGCCAAGGTATTCTAACTGAGTAGGAACAACGATGAACTTGTTTTGGGTGTTATGAGATGCATGAATAATGCCGTCAATAATAATTTCAGATGTTCGATCAATCCATTTTTTCAATCCGTTTTATCACAAGTGTATGCCGACTGGCGGAGCCTATCCCAGACGTCTCCGAGGGACACCCTGAACTCATTTCCAGCCAATTGCAGGGCACACAGAGTCAAGCAACCACTTGTGCTCACACTCACACCCATAGACAATTCTAGAGTGTTTAATCATGCATGTTTTGGGAATGTGGGAGGAAACCGCAGCACCCGTAGAAATCCTACATAGGCATAGTGGACGAACCCTGCACCTCTGAACAGCAAGGTCAACACACGAACCAGTGGAAAACCAGGCCACTTGCAGTTTAGACCTCATTTTGGACCTAATAGTACCACGGCACATGACGAGCGGGTTTTCTGCAAGCGGTTTTCATGTTCAAGTCAATAAATTCAAATTTGGAATGTCTGTGAGTCAAAACTGAAAACCTGTCGGGTGTTTTTTTTCCACAAAGAACTGCCATTCTCCCCCCAAGATGATGTTTAAACGGAAGCATGCTACCAGGCTACCCATAAAAAAAAAATAAATACAATAAAATAAAATAAATATGAACCAAAAAGGATGCAGCGAGTTGCAACGAAAGTGTGTATTTTGTGTGTGTGTTGTGTGTTTACATGGAAGTCGCGAGAGTGCAACAGGGTTCACAGTCAGCTACAATAGCACCTAGCCACTCCAAATGAAAACACCCTCCCCCCCACATTTCCCCTCGTAAAAGGACCGGGGAACATTTCCAAGCAACACGCAAAGCTCAAACTGGGCCTCCTCACAGGGAATGAGCGCACGAAGAGAACCGGAGACACGTGGAAGACACAAATGGACGAGATGAGTGAGAAAGCGCAGCCTTCCCAAGGCACATGCGTATTGCCTTACAGAGGCGCATATGCCCATTCTGATAAATATACAAAAAGTACTCAACTGTGCAAAGGTCGTAGAAGAAATATGTATGACAAAAATTGTATGATTTGCCTGTGTGTGGGGTTTTCTTTTTGGGGGTGGGGGGAGAACGGTATCCATGTCGATTTTTAAGAATGGTATAGTCGGTATGGGACAATCTAAAGTGTCATGGACCATAAGGGCATATTTTATCCTAAGGCTAAATCAATATAGGTTTTTTTGGGGGGTAGGGGGAGTATGCCAAATCTGATATTTAACCAAATGCTGATAACGGATCAATCTAACAATAAAATGAAGATACTTTGCTATAAAATAAATAAAACAATTAACTACTCTTTTTGCTACAGGTCACTGACTTTCGGAAAAATCTGAATTCCAACCAGAATTTGACTATTTATAGTACAATCAAACCTCGATTTTCAACTGTAATCCATTCCAAAAATGATTTTAAAATCAATTTGGTCAAAAACTGAAACATTTCCCATAATAATCAAATCAATGTCTGCTTTTTCTTTTTTAAATATCGAGATTGAACAATACAAACACGCCTGCTCAAAATGGAACGCGACACAACAATATTGTGTTGGTCGCAATGAGACGCACCACAAGGAAGTGACGTACGTATGAGCAAGCGGAAGGGAGTTGAGTGGTGCATTCAGGAGCACTCAGTTTTTGGTCAAAAACTGAATTTGCCGAGAGCCAACATGTTCAAATACTCAGGTTTGACTGTACTTTGATAATTTAAGTTTAAAACACAAAGAAAAATCAGAAAAATTCCGCTGAATGTTTGCAGATTTTATTTGAGGAGGAGGTATATGTTTGAAAATACGTTTAAAGTGAATTTACTTGCACCCCCTTGATGAAATAAACTTTCCCACAGTGTTGAATACATACAAAAAAAAATAACTCTTGACAAGCAGCTATTCCATGACAATACTTCTCATTTTATTATAATTAACCGTCAATATTTTTTTACTTCCCATGATATATTTTCTCAACTTCCACCTGAGTCCAACGTCCCATCTGGCTAACCAAAATATGTCAACCAAAATATTGTCATTGCAACGCGACAAGTGCACACATGCTGTCCGACAGTGAGTGGAAGTATTATTGATGACATTTATACAGAAAAAAATGTGTGTTGCGCTGAAACAACACAGCTGATGTATTGATGTTGTTATTGCTGAAAAGGCCTCAAGGCCTTGCATCCAGCAGCATCTCCGTGTGTGTGTGTGTGTGTGTGTGTGTGTGTGTGTGTGTGTGTGTGTGCGTGTGTGTGCGTGTGTTTCGACAGCCGCTGAAAGGCAAACAGAAGACAGTGTGCCGCCTCCTGCTGTGTGCGGTGGCCCATGGAGGAAGCTTGCGCAGACATTTATTACAGGGGAGATTCATAGCACCAGAGGGGCTACGGGTTGGAGAGGGCATGTTTATGGCCATGATAAATATTAATAACAATCAATATTGAGTTACATTTGCTGAATTGGGTTGCAAACATGATTCAGGGGAGAGGGGACTGGACTGGGGTTTGTAGCGTGTCAAGTAAAAAGAGGTATATCTGTAGAACCAATTATGATACAGAAATCCAATGTCAACAACGTTTTTGACAGACACCGTCGGAAAAGATGCAATTGACAATACATTTGGTTATTGTATATTGTAGAGTAAATGAATTTATAGTGGCAGCATCATCAGGGCAGCTTATCTCAACTGCAAAAGGAAAAGTGGATTGGATTGGATTAGCCTTTATTAGTCTTGCAATTGAGAAATTTACATTTCACAGCAGCAATGAAGAAAGTGGAAAGGAAAGGAAGAAGTAGAAAAACAAAATACAGGAGCTCTTGTCAAGGCAGCCACTCTCACGGCACCATCCAGCCACTCTCACGGCACCATCTTGAAGTCAAAAGAACAAAAAAATATTAACAGTTAACAGTTGATAAATTATGGCCTGTCATGAATCATATAAAAAGTAGGAGGGAGGAAAAGTCAGTGCTGTTTGTAGTGCATGACCAAAGCACTGTGATCCAACATGAACATTTTTCATAAATCACCCAATACACTTTATAACGGATTGCATAGCAGTTAACTAAAGTGGAAAAATCAGATTTATGGACAAGCATACTGCCGGACAGAGGAAGACTAAAGACCGCAATCCATAGTGAGAGAAGCCAATCAATAAAATCTAAAGAGCATCATTTCATTTTACCACATCTTAACATCTCACTTCAAATGGTATTGTGGGTTCCTCAAATATCTCAAAAACAGGCATGGCGGCTAATTGAACACGTGAAATTCACTCAAAGTGTGATTGTGAGCGCGGGTGTTTTTTTGTGTCTCTATGTGCCATGCGATTGGCTGGAGAGCAGTTCAGGGTGGCCGCGCCTCACTGCCTGACGACAACTGGGATAGGCCCTAAAATATTTAAACCCTGCCGAGGATTAGGGGATCCAAGAAAAATAGATGGATGGATGGTAGGATGGATGAATGGATGAATGGATGGATGGATGGATGGATGGATGGATGGATGGATGGAATGGAATCCTCAATCTCTGGCCTCTAAATCATGAAACATCCAATGTGACTGACACTCATGAGCTATAAATGCATTGATATCATAATCTGGACAACTCGTACAGACTGACACGTAAAGAAATAATAATATGGCAAGGTTTCTACAAGCTAGCCTCGAATATTATGATGAGAGTGTAAATGCAGTCAATTTTGGCCAATTAGCGTGATTTGAAGTGGTTACGCGCGACCGTGGTCGGGTGATTTCGAGGTCAGCACTCAGCTTCACGCGTGGACGAGCGTGGACAGAGGTGAGGATATTCACCTCCATCACGATACGAGGCCTCGGCTCATACATCAGTCTATTACTCGCCAGCCTCCCTCCGCTACCGCTCTACTCTTGCCCTCGTTCACACTCCCTCCAATCATTAGCCAGTGAATTAACGGCAATCCGGCGCGCTATTAATCACCCTGACAAAAGTGTTTGCATCGCTTCGCAAGGCCGCCGCACAAACGGAGGAAGGGGAGAGAGAGGGGATTGGACCAAAGTGGGCGTTTGTGGGTTGGCAGGCAGCGGGCAAAGAAGTGGAAGGAAAACAGTGTTGGAGCCGAGTGAAGCAGAGAGAAGCCCTCACGATGGCGTCAAATGCACTCTAAACCAGGAAATTGATTGTTATTTATTTATTTATTCATTTATTTCATTTATCGATTTATCTATCAATATACGTATCTAAATATTTCTCTATCGAGAAAAAGGTTTCTTCAGCCGTCATCTTTACTCCTTTGTAGGTGTCAGACGTTTCGATTCTCATCCAGGAGGCTTCGTCAGCAAACTTATTTATCTATTGATTTATCAATTTATCTGTCTATTTATCTATTGATTTATGTATCTATTTATGTATTCGTTTATTTACATTACATTTCAAAATGAGTTATTCAGCGATATAATCTGTAAACATAATACAAGGCGAGCACGGTCCTCTGAAGGAAAACATTATTTTGAACGACGAAGTGGCCTGCAACAAAAAAATGTCTATGACACGCGTGGATTGTTGCACAGCTTTATTTAACACAGAAATAACTGATTTCCGCTCTGGCCTTTAAAGAATATCAATGAAAGAATTGGTTTTTTTGATCCAGCCTTGAAAGTTTACCCATATGCCAAACCGTACAACTCCACAATGGTTCCATGTAAGATTTAATGCACGAGGTCAAATGTGAGCCACTTTGGGCCCCCGTAAGGCCAACAACTCATCCCGATAAGTCTCACGGAGACCACCTGAGCCGAGCCAGTCAGGTGGGCTGCGGCCATCAAACAGTTCCATGTCATCAGGCTGTCATGACAAATGCCAGTGACATGGGAGATATGCTAATCCACTTAGCTTCAAAATCAGCTGGGAGTCTGGTAAGCAGTCCTGGCACATTGGGACAGACAGACAGCTCGCCAGACAGACAGAAGGATTTTCAGATCTGCAACTTTATCCAAAATCTAGACAGTAATTTTTGGATGTAGTTGTTATTGCATAACGCTGAGAACAAACAGCCGTCTGGCCGGTAGTGGGTTCAAATATTGTCATTCACACCAATTCATCTAAATTCTTGCTCGCTCTTGATCAAAGCTTCCAACTAGCGATGTGGTGTCAGAGTTCAAAACTATTGCGCCACTCAACCAGATGATATCTCCGACGGATCCGTCTTATTTCCCAGCCATGACTTCCCCTATTAGTAGCCGCGGCGGACCTTTGACTAATCAGCTCGCTATCCCACAGAAACGGGAAGGAAGAGAGGGAAACAGATGGGAAAGTGGGACAATGGCAAGCGAGGGACACAATGCTGACTTCTACCCTCCTCCGCCACTCGGTTGCCGCTGCCTCGCTCTCACTCTGCGGCCGACCGTGTGGCCAGAGAAAGCGGAGGCTCACAATCAGCCGGACAATACTGTATACAAGTGGCGCTGAACAATGGAGGCTGGCCACAAAGAATTCTGGGAACAGGGGCACAGCCTTCTTCTCCTTTGGGTCGTCTCGATACGCATCAGACCGCTGAGACAGCCCGGTGCCAGACGGAGAAGGGGACAGAAACAGATAGACAGTGTGTGTGTGTGAGAGAGAGAGAGAGAGAGAGAGAGAGAGAGAGAGAGAGAGAGAGAGAGAAAGACAGACAGAGACAGAAAGAGACACACACAAACACACACAGAGTCATAGAGAGAGAGAGAAAGAGCGCGAGAGACCGACAGAGAGACAGACAGAGAGACAGAGATAGACACAGAGACACTGAGAGAGACACACACAGTGAGTCAGAGAGAGAGAGAGAGAGAGAGCGCGAGAGACCGACAGAGAGACACACAGAGACAGAGAGACAGAGAGAGAGAGAGACACACAAACACTCAGAGAGAGAGAGAGAGAGAGAGAGAGAGAGAGAGAGAGCAGAGAGAGAGAGAGAGAGAGAGACACACAGATGATGGGTGAAGTTGCTACATAGGACATTACAGATACGCACACATTCACGTGCACACACACACCTACACATATACTGTATAGACAGTCATGTATACCGTATACACACACGCATGCACACACATACACACACACACACATATTCACGTGCACAAATACATGCATACACACATACTCTATACACACACATATTTACTGTATACACACACAAATATACTGTATATACACACACACATATACTGTATATACACACATACACATTTACTGAATATGCATACACGTATACTGTATACACACATGCACACATACTGTATACACACTCCCACACACACATATACTGAAAATATACACACACACATATATTGTATATACACACATACACATGTACTGTATATCGATACACACATATGCTGAATACACACACAAATACTGTGTACACACTGACCCACACACGCACACGCATGACTCCACACTTTCCCTGGACAGAACAGGCAGTCATTTCCACGCATAATTATGCAAACAACTACACAGTCGACTAGGAATGACTCTGACTGCTTTAACCAATCAGGTAGTTTGTAAAATGTGTGTGTGTGTGTGTGTGTGTGCTTAGAATACACGTACCTCCTAAAAAAAAGGACAAATGGTGGAAGTGAGAGAACAAATAAGACGTGCAGGAAAGCCATTCCGCTTCTGCCGTCCTAAAGTGTTCATTTTATGCGGTGAACGTGAGACATTTGAAAATAATTGGCTTGTAATTTGGTGGGGGTCGACAGGTCGATTCGGGAACAAATGGCTGTATTTCGCTCAGGTGGCCCCCTACACCAGATAATAGGACCTTTATGTCCAAAAAAACGACAGCCCGTTACCCACCCTTTCCGTATCCTCCTCCATCTTCACCCTTTACCTTTTTTTCAGCCTCCAGATTGTGTATCCTAAGGAACTCTCCTGCCCCGAACCATATCAAGAGGATCCTATTTTTTACAGCTATCAAATGCATGAAAAGTGAAGACTAAAAGGTCAGTCGTAAAAGTCGAAGAGGAGATGCCATGGCCTCGCGCGAATGGAAATTATGCAGAAGAAAATCGGACCCTTTGTGCTTCATCACCTCTTATTTTCGATGCAACTTTTTTTCGTTTGTCGTTTTATCTTTGAAATACATTGCTGCCAACTCAAGAATAGCAAAAAGTAGAAATACAGATCTGACAGTTCTGAGATTTCTATAATATTATATAATTTAGAAAGGACAAAGGAGATGCGAAATGACAGAAGAGGCCATTTTTGACAGTGAAGAAACTTGTCAAAATCAACAACTTGCAAGTCCTGCATGAAATACGCTCTATAAGTAGCCCCGTATTGCAATCCCCCCACACCCCATCCTCCTATTCAGCAGTCGCAGGCTCTTGTTTGGCTTCCTGCTGTTTGTGTCCAGACAAGGTCTTGATTTGAATACTGATTCCCCTTTGATAGGCCTGTACTTCCGATCTCATTAACTTGTTTTGTCTCTGGTGCCCAGAAAAGACTGAGGGGAACGGGGAAAGAGGAGCGACGGCAAACAATGACACAGATCTCCGCAGGGGGGGAGATGCTCCGTAAATAACAACAAGCAAATAAAACAGGATGAAGATCAAGGAAGCGTCAGTGGAAAACTCCACATGGAGATCAAATCGGATGGTGCTCACATTGAAATGATGGCTGAACGAAGTTACAATGATGGAAAAAAAATCTTTAGCCATCATAAATAAACAAATATATCAACAACAGAGAAAGAATTAAAGGACAACCGATGTCTCTGGACAAGTTGTGTCCATAATTTGTAAAATGGCTTCAAATGACTTCTACTGAGCGTATTTTAAAAAGATTCCGTATGTGACGTCACTCAAGGAACTCCCCGTGACCGAAAAAAAAGACACATTGTAGCAGTCCTTCCATCACGTCAATGTATTTTGCTTTATTGTTTGGTCTGAAAACCTTGTGTTGCACCCAAAAGCCGCCAGAAGAGTGTGTCTAAGCTCCATATAAGGAATATATCAGACTGTGGAAACGGAGGTGGCCACAGGAGGTCGCCATTTTGTGCCTCTTTTCTGGTGATCGTTTCTCCCCAATGTTGCCTCAAAATGGCATGGAATAAATTCTTTAATCGATTGCAAACATGTATGCTTTCCTCTTCAGAACTATTTGAATCATATTCATAACTGGATGAGTAAGAAGAAAGCATATTCTCCGAATCTGAAACCATTGTTTTGATTCTCAAGCAATGCAAGACGTCTTGGCGTGACGTCACAAACTGGGCGCGGGACTTTCTGAAAATGCCCAATTTGCAGCAAGATTTGCAGATTTTGGACACTAAGTCATTTTTATTGGTGTTTTGCATTTGAATAGAAATATCATACTGCGTGTTTTGGCTATTTTAGATGCTATAAAACGCTTTTCTGATGTCAGTTAAGAAACAAAAAAAGTGACGTTGATTGTCCTTTAAATGAAATAAATAATCTTATTGGTTGAGGTAAGCATAATGTCATGAACTTATTTACCTGAAGAAGCCTCCACGACCTCAAGTTGATCCCGAAATGTTTGCAACTCGTCAGGTTATTCCTGATTACCTATCTCGGCCTCTTTCTGCACCCCCCCACACCCATTCACCCTCTTATTAGTGTTGATAGTATTTAAAAGAGAGAATTAAAGTACTTTTTAAGGGGTGGACAGCCTTTGAACCTGACATTTACAAAAGACTAAAACAAAAGAGTCAAAAATTCCTGACAGCTTCTTGTAACTTGCTTGCGTGAGGTGATTGGTAAGATAAAGTTTTTATAAGGCCCAAAATAAACCACATGAACAGAGGGCTGAGGTGGAGCAGAGAAAAGTGGGGAGGCGGAGTGGGGAGGTGTAGGAGGAGGATCAAAGTTGATGTTCGCTTTTGATAGCCCGTCTCAGATAATAAGGTCCACGCAATTAGCGAGCGGTGATGATTTCCATTACAGCTAATCAAATATTTATACTGCTTTGTGAGCGTGTCACAAGGCCACCCTGGCCCGCATATCATGGTGACAGTCACCTAATGAAAAGGCGCGTGTGGAAAAAAAGAGAAGAAAGAAAGTAGGTATGTTAAAAAAAAAGGGGAGAGGTGTGGTTGCCTAGCAAATTGACAGAATCATGTTATCAATTATGAAGCTTTTTTGTGTTGTCGTTGTGTTATGTCAATGTGGTTCTAAAAAAAATACAAATACAAATAAAAAGTACACCGAAGAGATCACCCAGCATCATTAATCACATGTCCAACTACACAAGCAGGCCAAATTGGTCTCATCCGTCTGACCACTAAGCGAGAATGGAGGTACAAGGATGACAAATACATCATAACCTTGTACTGTATTTGTCCAATTTTTGGACTGCCTCAAATTATGGTTACTAAAGATAACAGAGAAAATAAAATGCATATTATCTATCTATGTACATGCATACATGCATACATACATACATACATACATACATACATACATACATACATACATACATACATACACACACACATAAATAAATAAATAAATAAATAAATAAATAAATAAATAAATATTACAGGCACACTATTTGAAACAAATTTTATATGTCCCCTTCATGATAATATACGGTTCGATCCTTCCTTCACATACGAAGCAGACTCGCCACCATTTTATCGTGAGCCATGTGTTCAAAGCTGGTCAAGTGACACAATCAACCAAGGATTACGAGTAACAAGGTGGGCGGGCCCGTTGAGGTGAGGGGGTCAAGTTTTGGTCTGACAGACAGATGGAGGAGAGTGGTCAGCACTTGAAAGATGAGAAAGGCGTGAAGGATGACCCCGCTTGGGTCTTGTGACAGTGTGGGATGTGAATGAGCCTGTTTGAAAGCTACACATCTATTTTGGATAATTCTGTGCAATTGAAGTCATGGGAGAATTAAAAAAAAAAAATCACATTCCGCGTTTCTCAAAGCAACGATGGACAGCAATGACATCAGACCGAGGACGATTCGAACTAAAGCATGTTGGGCGTCGAGACAGACCTCTTCGTCTGACCAACATATCTGCGGCTAGCAGAAAATGTTAGGACAACACGTGAGGCGAACTAATCCCAGCACATGCGATAACATTGAGCAGGTGAAGGAAGCCGTGACAGATGAGTATTGATCTCGAGGTTGTTGGATAAGGGTAAAAAAGATAACTAGACCACTTTATTGATATTGATTGGTGAGTCAAAAGGGACAAAATAACACCCTCTTCCTCCCCTGCCGCCCCCGAACGTGTTGAATTATTGCACAATAAACCCGGCTGACACTCAGGATAGTTTCAGGGGGGAGTGAGGATCGGGGTCCAAGTGTTGTTAACTTTGCAGAAAAAAACAAAGCAGAAATCGCAACTTCCGTGTCAGGCGCAGTGAGGATCTCAAACCCGGGCGCAAAAGAGTCGTGTTCTCAAAATTTCAATCTAATCAACGCGGGATGGTTGACCACCACTCAGTGAATCCCACAAATAGAATTGAAATGTCACAACCTGCACAACCAACAGATAAAACAGCACGAGTAATGCATACGATCTCGCAGAGCCACCTCACACCTGGAACAGGATCGGAACTCACCAAAGCCGACTTCTCACTAGGGTGCCGTCCAACTCTGAGATCCGGGCGACCCATAAAGTCTCGTTACCAATTAACTGTGTGTGTGCGTGTATGTGTGTGTGTTTGTGTCAAACATACCCATGAAGCACAGGGGGGTGTCTGGCAGGCCTATCTGTAGCGTTGCCGATGCGCTAACGTGAAAGAATGCCAGCGTCAGCGCGACACAGATATGAGAAGTGTGAGGGGCTTGACAGCCGGATTGAAGGTCAATTTTGAGGTCAAGCCCCAATGGAGTGGAATCACACACATTGTGTTAAAGATTTGGAGGGCGGCAAAAGCCGCAACATTTATCTGTTAAGAGATAGCTAAGTAAGCGAGATTGGGCAAATTGTTTCTTTGGATGCTAAAGATGTTGTTGGTCTAAAATGCACACCGTCAACTCGATGTGATAGTTGACAATGTTAAGCACTTTGATCCAGCTTCAGCTGTTGCTAAGGCGCTATATAAATCAAACTGTATTGTATTGTATGGTATGGTATTGTCAACAATGACTTTTATTCCCTCCGCTGATCTCATTTTCACTACACTTCCATCAGCATGACGAAGCATAACTTCCCGTATGTCGGTCAGGTTGTTTCCCGGTCAATAAATAAATAAATACAAAGCAGTTTTAGAATTTTTAATTGAAATTTTCATTGTTGTGTACATATTGTATTAATTTGCCAGGCACAGGAACGGACTACGTATCATGTAAATTCTGAGACAATGTAATAGATGGTTGAGGTCACGGGAGCTTATAAAGCGATGGTGCGAGCGATGGAATGATGTGGGAGAGGAGGGTTGCAGGGGGGGAATAACTGGCAGAGGTTTTATACCAAGTAATGGGGAAGAAGTGTGTTTTAGTGTGTGTGTGGGTGCGCGTGCGTGTGTGTGTCTGTTGGGGGGATTGTTGGGGGGTGTCATTAGCACTAAATCTCTTCCATATGACACACTCACATGGCCCGGGACTCTTTTTTTTTTTTGTCTATCCGTCAGACTGTCAAGCAACGGAGAGGACCACGAGATGAGTCGATAGATGAGGATTGGAAAGTTGCCATTTTCTTTCCTTCACATTCTGTCTTGAACAAAGCCAATTTTGAAACAACTCTAGTATGCCTTTGAAAGGTCCACCCACCTGAAAATCGTTCCAATCGGGACATCACACGAGACAAATTAATAAGGGCGCTAATCGAGACACAAATAGGGAATGAAAACCGCAAGGCATGACAATTGGGACATCAAAGCTAGCTACCCCTAAAGATGTTTTGTTCTTTATGAGGTATTAAATGATTCAAAAGGAGAAAAGTTTTGATTAACAAAAAGAAATCTGGACTATTGCATCAATATTAATGGCCTATTCAGTTCTGCGATGTGATTGGAAGATGCATTTCGAGGTTGGGCCTTGGGAATCTAAGGCCAAAAAAAAACTATAAAACTGCCCACATATCAATATGACATTTAGAATCAATGAATAAATGATGAACAGGGAGTGTTCATGTTTTCCGACCGCAGCGATATGATGGCCTTCCCCTCCATTTGACATTGTTCAGCGAATCTTGCGTCACAACATTCTGCTGTCCGGTATCATAAACAGAGCATCATAATCAGCACTTGTTTGAACCAAGATCACTCAATGAAGATCTTTTTGTTTGGAAATCCGACATTGTTGATCATCTGTTCTCCATCTTGAGACGATGTCATGAAAACGGTCTTGCGAACGTGTCCTGAGAACGTTTCTCGCCAGGAACTTACACATAACTTTGCACACAGACTACATGTACCATATTCTCATCCGCATTAAGATTTTAGTCATTTCTATTTTACATGAAGCATCCATAAAGTTACGTGAATGTCATTTATTTGTTGTTTTCAAGAACCAACCTCAAACAAAGACACACACGCACACTAATCACTCCTTAACTCTACTCTGTTGGTCTATCTATGAAACAATAGACAGCCTTGTCGAACCAAGTCCAACACTTGTACAAGAAGCTTAGGACATTTTTCTCATTTTTTAACCGCTAATATCTTGCAAAACGTCCCTAATCTCTTTGCGGTATACGTGAGATGAGATTTGCACCTCTCGCCCCGAGACAAAAGCCACCCTAACCCGCCTTTCTCCACATGCTTGACACCTCACTCAGCTAGGCCGCGACACACGGTGCTTAACACTAGCATTTTAATTAAGTTTGTCTCGTGTGTGTGTGTGTGTGTGTGTGTGTGTGTGTGTGTGTGTGTGTGTGTGTGTGTGTGTGTGTGTGTGTGTGTGTGTGTGTCTATGTGCATTCAGGTTGATCCAACAAAGTAAAAGAGGTGAACGAATGATCAGAGTGCCTAAAATATTGCATTCAGTAGCCCTCCCTCCAAAAATAATTCCAAATTGCCATTTATTCTCCATTACAGCCGCTAATTTATTTAAGTGAAAATCACAGTTGAAACAGTAAAATGAGTTCCAATCTCAAGCGTGTCACACAATCGTCTTGACTTTACAAAGATACTGACCGGATTGGACACTGTCAAAGAGGTGATTGAAATTTGCACTGATTTAAAACTTTACTACTGTACAATATTTTACGATTTATGACGGGATAGCCAGATTAGTTTCAAGGGTATCTCAGATGCCATAAATACTACACATACACAGACAATAATGTCAAATGCAAAAAAAACTATTTCAAGTATGTGACGCAAACAAGCAGCCATTTTAATGTAGCAAAATGGCACTGCATCATCACGACAAATCCTCCCGGTCAAAGGAACCCAGGCTACCAATTGTTAAAGGAAGTGCAAGTGAGTCGGACATTGATAAAGAGATTCCATAAGAAGAAAGAGGGATAGTAAAAAGAAGAAGAAGCTATTATTTTTAAAGCTATAGAACAGACAATTGTTCCCTCGGAATTAGCCATGCTAGTTAGCTTCAAATATTCACAAGTCTATAAAGTCTCTTTTTAAAATAACGGGGATGGGCACTTCCTGGAATTCTGTCTGAATTGTGTGCTCTATTTTAATATCGCCCTTTATGTCATGGGAGTGTGAAAGTGTTGACTCCTACGGGTGAATGAGATCCCATCCATCAGTATTTCCTTGAGATGTATAGCGATAGCATATGTTTCGCTACGTTTAACTACAAAGACTTCTATATTATCATTAGATTTGGACCAGCAGGGTGTACCAATGCTTTTGACCCAAGATGTCAAAGGTCTCAATTTCAGCAAAGAAAAGTATGAGTGATGTGAGTGCTAGCTTTGTCTTCATTAATTGCAGCAAGTGAACAGTACCTGTATTATATTGTGCCACTTGAAACTAGATTTTTTTTTTCGATGTTGGCAAAGCTCCGTCTTCCTGAACGTGTGAGTCCCAACGGCAAACGGAATCCTGAAGCCACATATACCCTCTTATAAATTCGACTACTGTGCGAGGCAGCTGTTCTGCTTCTGAAACAGCTGCGGACAAATTCTAGTTTAACACCATCAAGAATAAAACACTCTAATATCTAGGCGTAGACATCAATTAGCTTGTATGTGTTGTTTTACTTCGACATAAAGGTTCTTTTGTCTGAAGCTAAACTCCTTTCCTTGCCCCCTCCCCAATCCAGCACCCCAAAAAAAGTCCAACTTTCCCTCGGCTTGGGAAGTTGGCATCGCCTCAGTGGACATTCTCTTCCTCTTGCTTCATGTTTTTGGATGGCGGCAGCTTGTATTTTGGACTGCTATGGCTTCCAAATCAAGTGTTTGGGGCTATTTTAGGCTCGAAAAATGTTGTCGACCATCCTTAGTTGGTCACACACGTCAAAAGATCAATACAGCCGAGTGGAAAATGGCTACTTCCATTTTCACGCGTTCAACTGTGTTTTTTTTTTTCTTTTTTTCATTGTGTATGCGCACACGTGTTTGGGCGCGAGGGCATAACTCAGGGTAGCAGAGGGGCTATACTACCTATCAGCAGCTCTAATTACAGCCTTAATTAAAAGGCTTTGTTAATTGGTGTTGAGGCCAACAGGGGGCCCGGTTCATTAAGGACCCTCAAACAAGTCTCTTTGTGCATTGCACTCAGTGGTAAATGGACCGGTATTATTCATTAGCTACACCCAGGGGGACAAGTCGGATGTGAAGGAGAAAGACTGAGAAGATAGACTGAAGTCGATGGCTTGTTCGGCATTGATCCATCCAACATTGATCCCCGGGGGTCTATGTTTGAAGGTAAAAGTTGGATGGTGATTGGGCAGGGTAGGGATCGAGAGTAGGGATCAAAGACGAGGTGGGAATCCCATTCTTTCAGTCTATTAAAAGCTATTTTTTTTAATTAACAAACCTAATTTCGATCAGCACTTGCGTTTTCAACTTTCAAACCTCCCGCATCATGTTTATTACCGACTATGTCACCAGGATACACACAATTTCCACTCCAGATGAAAGAGCTGACCCGAATATAAGCCAGACACACACACACGCATTTTTAAAGGAAAACACATTTATATCAAGAAGCGATGAAGCTGAATTTATTTCATGAAGTGATGAAGTTTCATTAAAAAAATGTTTTTTTCTTTATAAATGTGGTGGGTAGGGCGTATATTCGGGTGCGCTCTATCATCTAGAAATTTACTCCCAAGTTGAAATTGTGTCCTGGCGACAGAATCGGTCGTAAACATGATGCAGAAGGTTTTGAAAGTGGAAAACGCAAATGTTGATCTAAAGTAGGTTCGTTAAGCTATTGCCATTGAATTATTGATCAACCTCCTGGGTATGATCGATCATGAACGCAGTTAAAATACAACAGCTGGTCTAGCCAATAAGTCTATTGTGCGAAACCTACAGGATATTAACCTCCAAATGCTTAATTCCTCAATCAAATGTCAAGGTACCAGCAGTCCCATTAACACAGTCGCAGCCCCCTACCACCACCACCACCGCTCCCCAATCAAGAATCAAGAAGCAATTTATTCACCCGATTTGTGACAGTGAAAACATGAACCGCTGTTGGTCACGCACGCTTGTGTCACTGCGCCCGTTAGTTTGAAGTTTGAAGTCACGGCGCATTGTGACAGGCTGACAGTGTACCAGCTGGAGTCTGTGACACCTGGAAAGCTTTAACACATCAATGCCAATATTGGGAGGGGGGCCAATGTCAAGACTTCCCGTCTCCTGCGTCAGTTTCCTGCCCTAAAAACTCTTTGGGGGAGGAACAATGACTTTTTCATAGTGCAGAGGTCGAACGCTCAAGACCCAGTCCGGCCTCCCTGTGTGGAGCTTGCATGTTCTCCTCGGGTTCGCGTAGGTTTTCTTCGGGTACTCCGGTTTCCCCCCGCATTCCTAAAACATGCGTGGCAGGCTGATTAAACACTCTAAATTTTCCTTAGGTGTGAGTGTGAGAGTGAATTGTTGCTTGTCTCTGTGTGCCCTGCTAGCAACCAATTAAGGGTGTTCCTCGTCTATTTCCCGAAAAAGCCGGGATAAACTCCAGCACCCCCCGCAACCCTATAGTGAGGATAAAACTCCTTGTAAAATGGATGAATAGATAATATAATGTAATATAATATATCCACAATGTCAATTGATGTATTTATTTCTGAAGCAAAATATGAAATTCATGTTTATCGTGTAGATAAGTAGCAATCTTTTTTTTCTTAATCAAAATCGACCCGGAGACTTTGCTCATGTACTGAGCAAACACGAAGCAGCATTCCTGTGTCTGCCATTTTAGCTGTAGTCGAGCCCCACCTTGACGGGTGGGCATTAAAGCATTAGGGCCTAATGTTTTTAAAAGTGCACGGTATCTTGGAGGGATTCGGGAGGTGAGTGCCATTTGTGTGTGTGTGTGTGTGTAATGGTGGATGAGATGGACCCGCACATGGCAACCATTACACACACAGGCCCTCTAATCGTTGCCGACCTGCCTCCTCGCCTCAAGCGATCCCACCTCTGACTGTGTGAGTGTATGTGTGTGTTTCTGTGTGTGTGTGTTTGTTCGGGGGCATCCCAGGTTCAGAAGGGCAGAATGTTCACATAGATGCATATATTCACCACATTAACACACAGAACAAAGTTTGAAGATAATTTGAGCTTTTTAAGCATCTTAAATATTGACGCCTACTGTGGAGTTGTTGCTTTGTTTGTTGCAACGAAACTA
>NC_142734.1:30045195-30050195 GCF_051943395.1 Hippocampus bargibanti
ATTAGCGGTGTTTACTCAGTGGGCGGAGGTGCGCATTTCCTTAAAGGCACAGTGAGGTCCAAAGCTTTGTCGGAAAAGCAGGTGGTGCTTTTCTTACCCGTGTTGGCCTAAATATAGATCTCTGAGGCTTTTTATTGAAGTTGTAAAAAATAATGATACAAAATTCGTCACCGTGATCATTCTAAGAGTTTTCTCGCAGACGGCGATCCCATCAACCTCAAATGTCAGGAAAATACGGTCTTACCACTGGTGACTACCGACTTATCCAAGCATACGGACACCAAGTCAAACACAATACTAACACGGCTCCAAATCTGTGTATAATAGCACCGCCGCGAATTAGCCACACCGCAAATAAATAGCCACTGCTTCAATTCATAAACTTGAGGTTCAGAGGTCGAGCTGTGTCAAGTGTCGAGCTGAATGAGACGGCAGGGGGATGAAAGGAAGACAGAATAAGGGATTTGGACAAGCAGGGGCTTATAGAATACTCGCCATCTCCTTTTCGGTAGTCCACCCGTGGAGTTGCCAATGCCACTATAGTATTGGGCCCATTGTGCATCCATACCGAGAGCTTGTCTTCAATTAGCCTGATAAGAGAAGAGCATTGAGGGGAAAAAGCGGGTTGGGGCCGTCATCGCTTTGATGCTATTGGACCCTCAGAGGCTTTTGTCGATTTTGTCCCTCCTGCGTTGATGCCGGGGCAAATGGCAGGTCTGGAGCCAGACACTTCTGTTTTGATTGTTGAGAAAGATGCGTTTGATCACGTTTGAGGGACGCGATCAAAGGTCATAGGGCATGAAGCACAAGGACCTTCTTCAGCATGAAATTCAGCATTGCGTCGCAAAGAAGGATCACAACTCAGTAAGCGTTGTTTGCTGAAGGCATCTGGCAGATGATTGGGAATAAAAATACCATGCCATTTAGTGTCCTGTATTGTATTGTCTTGTATTGTTTCCAATGTGTTTCGAACTACTCTTATGTCAAGGACGGTTTGAACCCCAACTCAACATCTCTCTGCGAATAATAAAGAACTTAATTCTTCTTGAAAATGTTTTTTAGCTCTACAGGTGGTTCTGGTCTGTTTTTCCCCACCTGTTGATGTAATGGGATGTTGTGATAATCCCCCCCTTTCACCCGTGCAGCCTGCCAGTATCTTGTCAGCCTTATCAGCACGAGGCCACAGGCTGTCACAGCTGTGAACTGTCACACGACCAAAGAGCAACAACACCGGATGGCTCCACGTCCCGAAAGTCGCCCCCTTAGAACCAGTCATCCGACAAATACAGCACTCTTATACTCGATAAAAAACACAGCACAATGATTCAAACTGCTCGTTGCTCACACCGTAAGTGTTACTTGAATCGGCGACGAAAATGCTTGAAAAAGTGAGGCACGTGCCTTTCATAACTTTGCTGCTGTGAAATGTAAATCTCTCCACTGCGAGACTAATAAAGGCAAATCCAATCCAATCCAATACAATGCAGTTTAAATCTTTTTTGGAGGAACATAAGATCTTAGAGTTCTTCCAGTCTGGTTTCAAAACGATGCGTAGCACAGAGTCAGCCCTGTTATGGGTTTCTAACGACATTCTCCTGACAAATGACACTGGAGAATATGTGTGTCTGGTTTTATTGGATTTGACGACGGCATTTGATACAGTGGATCACAGTATTCTGCTGTCTCGTTTGCAGAACTTGGTGGGCATCACCGGCAGTGTTCATGACTGCTTTAGGTCCTACCTATCTGACAGAACCTTTTGTGTTCGCCTTGGCTGCTCTGAGTCACATACTGCCTCTGTCATGGGGTTTTCCACAGGCCTCAATTTTGGGGCCTCTGCTGGTCTCACTATACCTGCTCCCATTGGGATCCATCTTAAGGAAACTTGGTATTTATACTACTTCCACTGCTATGCAGATGACTGGCAGATCTGTGTTCCAACAAGCAAAAAAGATGCTTTCTCATTAAGGCCACTTTTATTCTGCGAAGAGGAAATCAAACTTGGATGACACAAAACGTCTTGAACTTCAATGAAAAGAAGACAGAAGTGATAATGTTTGGTCCAAGTGGCAGGTGTACATCCCATCCAGTGTAGACTATGATAGTTGTCCATTTATTGCACTTTATATGCAGCTTAGTCTGTTTGAAAGTGCTTTATAAATACAGTTGAGTTGAGTTGACTGCAAATAACAATAAACAATTAGCCTAATGACTAATGCAAAGTACGGAATGCGTTAAGCCAGAGAGTGGTGATCGGAAGTGTTTCGCACGGACTGGGTTGTGAGCGTGTGCGCCCGGTCGTGTTTTCTGCTGTGTGTGTTGGATGTCGCGGCATTCTATTGGGGATCGACGGTCATTATGTGCGTCCTGATTAAACGCTGTCATATGGAAGGGATTGAGGTGACCAATGCCACGCAATGGGGCTTTACCACCAAACATTTGTCACCAACTAAACCCCTTTGCGCATGCGCGCACGCGCTCACGCAAACACACACACACACACACACACACACGCACGCACGCACGCACGCACACACACACGCACACACACACACACACACACACACACACACACACACACACACACACACACACACACACACACACACACACACACACACACACACACACACACACACACACACACACACACACACACACACACACACACACACACACACACACACACACACACACACACACACACAAACGTGTGTGGGCATGTGTCCCGACGAAAGATAGGCTTTGATTACAATATCCGGCATTCTTAAAAATAGCATACAGTTTGTGTTCCATATATGTGGTTGAGATCAATCTTGTAGAGTCACTTTTCGGGCCAAAACGTACCATAAAACAATCATTGAATTGCAGCGTGTAACATGTAAGACAAAGTTTATGTTGGGGTGAGGCCACGCTCAGCCCCATCTTTCGAGACGCATGAGGCGTTCGAGAGTGGTCAAACGTTTGATGTGAAACAGGTCAAGTGTGGCAGGGAAGGAGAGTCAGCAGAGGTCCATCTGGTCATGTTCAAAGTGTGGGGGGGCATTGGGTACAGCATTTTGCGGGTGGGGGAGGGACGGAGGACTATGAGAAGAGACACAAATGACAGAGATGGAAGATGGGGCAATACGGAGGTCTGCTCATATCGCAGACTATACGTTTTCTCCAAATAAAAATATATTTTCACATCACAGACTGCACAAAGTGCACAAGATTTTGTAATTGGCAAATTTTGTTTCAAGAGACAGGAGCTGATGATGACTGAGGAGGGGACCGGATGAGAAGTTCACCACTGCATGTCATTTTTATAGCCAAACCTATTAAATTTTAAGGACAGAAGCACTCTCTTGTCTAATATGTCGTTAGCCTGCTAGCATTTTGGAAGATATTTGCAAAACAGGACAGATGGAAACAAATTTAATTAACAAGAAGTGTCTGGTATGTTTTTTTAATAAGATCATGGTGTCAAAAAAAAAAAAAAATGAATAGTTATCCTGTTTGGTGAATGATATGAAAAAATAAAAGCTTCGACATTCGTGTTTTTCGGACCATTTTTATCATGTAATTCTCACTGAAAGTAACTTGAACGGTTATACCTGACATGTTGAGCTACTCTTTCTGAATGCAAACAAATGTGGTTCGAAGCCTTTTCAAGAAACTAAACTCTGGTTCAATTTCAGTGTTTAACGCCACTACCCAAAATGCAAAGCGTTTTTGTCATGACACACCGAGTTGGGGTATTCGATGTGTCGGGAGCAATCACCTCCAACCCTGCAAACCCAAACACCGTTTTGGAGATAATTTGTCCCCCAAAACACACCGAGCAAGCATCCAAGTCTTTGGTCACCTCGGACAACTGCTTTCCGCCTCTCACACTGCCTACCGGGCAACTAACCCAACACCACCCCATTCATCTTTGTGCCCTCTTTTACTGACCCCCTGTTGTTCTCTTCCCTTTACCAGCACTGCCAGCCACCCCATCCTACCCCCGCCTTTCCTCAAACCCTGTTTCACACTAATTAATTTAATCCTGTAAGCAGGTGTAAACTCGGTCATTAAGCTGAGCCAAGTCACAGTAAAGAAAAAAAGGGGGGAGAGGAAAGAAGGGTAACATTGTGAGAGCCGGAGAAGACCGGGCCGGGCGTAAACAACAAATAGAGAGAATTATTTTTTTTTTTCAATACAAAGGGAGGAATGCTGGGGGTGCAGGGTAACAGCTTCTAAAAACAAAATGGCAACTTGTTCTTTTTTCTAAATCCATAGAAGTCCAGTGAAGGGGCATTCAGAGAATGTTACATCAAAATGTCATCGGCTCTCAATTTCGCTTGAACCGTCTAGGCTCTTTTTTTCGGATCTTTGCTTGGAGATCATGCCAAATGCAGAAGCCTGAAAGAGAAAAAAAATGAATGGGAACTCGGGACTTGGGGTAAACAGACTAAAAGGCGTGAGTCCAACCACCGTTTCTCCATCTGTGTCGTTTGCTTTTTTTATGGCACTGAGGTTGTTTAAATTGGATCAGGGTGGAGGCTGTGTGTTCTAGCGCAATCGCCTCTTAGCAACTGGTGATGCTCCCTGGACCGGAGCTAAAGAGATGCTGCTTGAGCCAAAGAGAGTGATGACGATGGCATAGAAGAGGGGGTTAGGATTTATGCAGGGACATCCACACAGCGAGCTAGGGGTTCCCGAATTTCTTCCGCTGTCCATCCTCCAACCGGCCATGAAGTTCATGGCCCAGGAAAAAGGGGTCTGAGCAGATCACCATTCTTCTCTGACGGCCTCAAACACCCCGCCTTCCAGCCAGCAGTAAATTAATTCGACTCTCACACCCCCATTCACCTTGAGTCACCTTCTATCAACACTTCCAATCTGCCTCTATGTGCACATCTCGTGGCGCATCATTCAGACGCTCAATTTCCACAACTCTGGCTTTCTCGTCCCTAATTCCCTTTTAACTCAGCGAGCGGGTATCAGGGAGACAACCTGTTGCATTCCTGCGTGGC
>NC_142734.1:30055195-30080195 GCF_051943395.1 Hippocampus bargibanti
TGACACATTGCTCACCCCGAAGCAGTGGTGTAGTACAGCTTTCACTGCGGAACGGAATAAATGGCGGCTTTTTACAGGAGTCGTGACCACTATCATAAATATGCCAGTTGCTCTGCATGCGTGTGCGAGCAATTTTACAACAACGCCACATCACGTGTGTCTTTCACACGGGCTGGGCTGTCTTCTTCCGAGTGAGAAATATCATGCAATGTCTCGTGCCACATGGAAATTGTTTCAAAAGTTGAAGTTATTTGTTAATTTGAACTCCACTGAGGTTCGCTCCGAACACAATTGGCAGCGGGATAAATATGTGTGCAAATATGTAAAGCAGCAGGCAGAAAAGCTCATTGTCCGAAGGACTCAGCTCTGGGGAATATTCCTTTTTAATTTGGAACCATAGCACAGGCAAACCTCGGTTTTTTACCATAATCCGTTCCAGAAACCTGACTGAAAAACGATTTGGTCAAAAACCGAAACATTTGCCATTGTAATCAATGTGATGAATGTCTTCTTTTTTTGTCTTTTTTTTATGTGACTGAAGAATACAAACATGCCTGCTCACAATGGAACGCTCCATTAGGGTAAAGCGTCTGTCACAATGAAACGCGACACAAGATCAGTTTGGTCAAAGAACCAATTTCCGGTTGCGGAAAACGCACATTTTTTGATCGAAAACTGAATTGACCGTGAACCAGACGTTCGAAAACTGAGGTTTGACAAGTATATTCATCTTAAGGAGCTCTAGTATATTACAAAATTCAACTTCAGATTTCACGAATCTCATCTTAATTGTGAAATATATCCTTTGGTGTCCCGTGAAAATCCAACGGCACTTGTTCACATGACACTTCATGCCACTGACAAGACCAGGCTCCCGAAAGTCATTCATAAAATGTAGAAATTCCCATGATTTTGTGATGGCTTGCTGACTCCCTCCACCGCACCCCTGCTTCCTGCCCCCCCAAAAAATGAAATTGATGACCCTTCAATGGCCACGACTTCCTCTGATGGCAGAAAACCTGCAGAGCCAATTTGATTAACCACCACTCTTTCTTCCAATGCAGCCCCAGGTAATGAGCAATGTCTGGAAGTAGGGGGGGGCAGATAAGAGTGGCCTATTGGGTTTTTTTGTGGAGGCTGGTGGGGGGTTGTGTGTGTGTGCGTGTGCAGCTTAGTGGGTGCAGGACTCGACAAACTTCAAACGATTCATATTGGACGTGTAAAAAACAGACGTTATTAGGAGCAGACCGATCTAATTTTCTTTAAAAAAAAAGGGGGGGGGGATGCAGACAATGAAAAGTTGAAGGTAAACTAATTTTGACCCCACTTTTACCTGTTTGACCCCCCCCCCTCCTCCACTCCACACTCATTGCCCACTGACCCCCCGTTCCCAAACGGCCCATGCTTTCCAGATCAGATTAAGGAGCCCTCAGTTGTTGACAAAACTTTTCAAGAAGACGAGAAACACAAACGCATGACGTTCCTCAAATTGGAAAAAATCCAAGCCTAGGGAAGTTGGAGGAAGAGTGAGAAATAATCAAATCAAGGCCATGGAGGGCAAGTGGGACATATATGTCTTATTATTGATACTTTGGAACTGCCAAGAAAGAAATTGATTAGCATCACCGCGGGAACTTTACACCAAAAGATGGAATGTTTGTGTGGCCGTCGTGCCTTTTCGGCCGTGGGCTCTGCGGCCTACATTTAGTTACGGGCTAACTTATTGGGGTCTGAAAGAAGATCCCGCTCAGGAGGTAGTTCTCTCGGTTCAGGAAAATTTGCAGGAAGTGCGGTGGTGAACATATCGGGTTGGAGGAGTGCTCACCATAGAGTTTAGTTCATATCATTTGAAGTTATAGGTCTTTGCGTTTCGGCTTCTATACATCCCTTTTGTTAATCTAATATTCCTTCAAACGCCTCAGGGATGTCCGTTCTAGAAATCAATGACTGTACATCTTTCTTACAAGCAAAGTCTCATTTCTGCTAAAATGACGATCAAAAGACAAAGACCGTCCCTATTTAAGCAGTCAAATGTCTCCCACAAACCGCTTCAAAATTCCAGTACCAAAAATGGAAAACAAAAAGGTGCAAATGTGGATCTGTTTCTTCCCGAGATGAAGGATTCTTTTCAGAACAAATACAGAACAAATGTGTTATTCCGCAGCTTTCCAAAGAGCTAATTATCTACGGCCTCATGTTGTTATTTCATTGTTTTTCTTCACAAGGGTGCCAGCTAAAACAATCTCTGTCTTGGTAATCGTGCTCTAATGGATGGAGAAGCACTTATATTCCGTCACCCTTTGGCTTGCCAGTATTGGGTACTTCAGTACAAAATCACAGTTGTGCGTTACGAGGTGCGTGCAATGAGGTAACCTGCATAAAACGTCCTGACTATGAAACAGACACAACTTGCAGCTAATCATGCAGTATACCGCTCATGTATGCGAAGTAATGCCAGGAATGACAATCACAGATCCTATGGTCTGTTGGTGCATGTAAGCCGGAGCCCAAGCATGCGCAGATTGAAACAGGAAAAAAATGGGTTTTCTGAAATGCTTTTTGGGGAGATGTATTTGTTTGTTTGTTGTTCGGAGTTAACGCTAGCTGAATGAGTGCGAGAGAGAGAGAGAGAGAGAGAGAGAGAGAGAGAGAGAGAGAGAGAGAGAGAGAGAGAGAGAGAGAGAGAGAGAGAGAGAGAGATACACCATCAACTTTTGTTTTAATATAAAATTAAAGTTAAAGCAGTGATGGAATTCCACTTTATGTTCAACTGTGTCACAAGCATGCTAAAGCCAATGACAGCTGACAATGGGCAGTAGACGAAACTGAAAAGCCATTGTTATCCAAGATCGTATTTTAGTGGTCTCTCATATTGCTGAAGCCTTGTCTGACACTAAACTCATCATTTCAAAGGTTTATAATGCAAATGGATTCTGTTTTTAGAATTGTGGTGTATAGTGTATATATAGTAAGATACAGACAACTAGGTAGCTGGCTAGTTGTCTGTATCTAGCTAGCTCTCTGTATCAAGGTAGCTGTCTTTATCTGGCTTGGTGTCTGTAGCTAGCTAGGTGTCTGTAGATAGAGCTAGCTCGTTAGATAGATAGAGCTAGCTAGTTAAATAGATAGAGCGAGCGAGATGCAGTCGATAGATAAAGTGATCTATGTAGATACAGCTAGCTCTTTGGATACAGCAAGCCAACTAGTTAGCTGCATACATTTTCCATCATCAACCTTTAATGTGGACTTCAAATTATGACTCTTTCCATTTTGAACAGGAATGGAACTTTAACCCATTTGGACTTATCTGACACCACACTACATTCTGGTGTCTGTCTCAGTTGACTTCAAGCAGGAGTGCTAACTAAAATGAGGCCAGGTTTCTTCACAACATATAAAAACAACAACAAGAAAAAGATAAATGGGTGTCTGGCATTTGAGCAACAGTAGAGGACCATTCTCTCCCAGGCAGTTCTTGTTCCTTCCAGCTAATTAAAGTAGTATAGCCACAGGGAAATGCGCCAAATGGGGAAAGTGACTGTCAAACTTTATTTTGAGCAATTAAATGCAACGTCACATTGTGTGCCTGAATAAAACAGGAAGGAAGCCATTTAGCTCAACCGCCTAAGGACTGTTTGGCAGATTTGTAATGGGTTTGAACAGACTGCCATGAATAAACGTGGTCAATAATTGATGAGGAAGATAGCAAAGGCAGGATAAACTGTGCACCTCTTGTTGTCTCGTCTGGCTGTTACACTGCAGGTATGTTTACAAGTGCAAAAAAATAAAAAGTGGCTATGCACCAAACATGCGGTCAGGACAGTACAGGAAACACACATCCAGACAGAAATTGAAAAGCAGCTGCTATGTGAAACCGCCTGATGTGTAAATAAACACCTAAGAGCTTCGCAGCCAAACAAAACCAATTTCCCAGGCTCTACAAACACACTTGGACCATGGGTGACATTGGCCTTTTCTTTTCTTTGGAGGAACCGCTCAATTAATATGTCACCACTAGTCATGACCACAAGACCCTGTTCAAATAAGTGGGCCACTTCAGGTCTGGCCTCTGGAGAGAGACGGACGGGTGAGGAACATAAATTGCCCTCTTTAGTGAGAAAGAGTCATGCAAAGATCCAATAAGCTGCGAGCGAGCACCTGCAGCACTCAAAATAAATGCGATATTTTTTTTTTAATCACTCATCCACTCAGGAACAACCTGCAAAAACAATTGTGTTCATCCAATTTCATCATCCAATTTCATCATCCTGTTTCATCGTTTACAGTGTTCCATTGCTGCTGTGGTTCGGTTATTGCAGATTCTCATTTGGGGTGACAACTTTGTCTGAGTTTTGCCTCACTATTTTGTGGATTGTATTGCTGTTTTTATTTCGTCTAAGTGGGAACAATCAAAAATAATTTATTAATTTCTATTTCTTTATTTATTCATTTATTTCTAATTATTTATTTCTATTTATTTATTTATTTCTATTTATTTATTTACTTATTATTTTGTTTATTTGCTTGTTTCATCTATCTATCTCTCGCTCTATATATTATTTATTTATTTATTTAGTTACATGTTTATTTATTTATTAGGTTAGGTGTTGTTTTTTTTGTTCAGTTTTAGTGGTGTTGATGGTGTGGGGGTTGGTTATCAAAATCAAAACCATGAACATTTGGGTCATGTTCGGAAATTCACACTGGCTCCCATGTACTCCCTTGTACTCGAATCCATGTTTGGAGGCGATGCACACTGCTCTTTTATTCATTTCTGAACGCAGCCTATGTTCTAAATCAATCAACAGCTCACGCTTGAACTGTTTCCATCTGGACATCCTGATGCAGTGGCACATTCTGTCCCGAGTAGGAGAGTATCGAGCGCTCACCGCCACTTTGTTTTGATGCATTTTGAAGAACTGAATTGCGTATTTCAACTTGCCCACACACACACTTCACACACAAATAATCCGTGATGCCTCATCATGGGTACATTTGTCTATATGTTTCACTCAGATTGTTCTGGAATTATGAATTCCGGGCCAAAAATAAATAAATAAATAAATACATAAATGGCCCTAATACGAGTAGTCCACGTCAGACAGTAAACTGGCTGTTTATAAATTCTGCACCGGAAACACACTGTCTCTGACAACAAACTCGATTGACACAACTTTGGCTCAATCCCTGAAAGTTTTTTTCAAACAGTTTCTTTGAGCAACTTAACCGGATTCCCGCGTTGCTTATTGGTCAAAAGTACAACCCTGGTGGATCGTTGTTCTCGTGCAAAGCAAACTTAGTTGCCTTGACTACTTCCTGGCCGAAGTGATTTTTCTCTGTGGTCTTCAAGAGAAGACGACAAAGAAGAAGACAGTGACAAAGAAGAGGAAGCAGAGAGGCCATGGCAACGAACTCGCGCTTTGCACAACCCCAACGCGGATTTCAAAGGCTCGTGAATCCATCAGGATTGTACCATTGGCTACAATGCGACACAAGATTCGAGTCAAGATGAGATGTTTTTGAATTACAAAAAACATTTTAACTGTCTGAAGGCAACATGCCATCGTACACTGGTGGGGAAAGTGCATACTCGGCTCACAATTATTTTGGAATGAAGCCTACAGCTTGTTATTTAATTTTAAGCAGATTCTTTACTTACAGACAGTGTAGGTGTTCAAATAGCTGACATGTTTCGGAAGGCGGAAGTAGTCGCCGAAACATGTCAGCTATTTGAACACCTACACTGTCTGCAAGTAAAGAATCTGCTTAAAATTAGATATCAAGTAGACAGGATGAACTTAGTACAACGAGCTTGTTATTTAGCCCACTAAAATAATGACAATGACAATACCAAACGATCAAGAAACCACTGGTTTCTGGTGATATTTTAGAACCTTGGATTTATCTCATCTCATTTTCCGTACCGCTTATTCCTCATTAGGGTCGCGGGGGTTGCTGGAGCCTATCTCAGCTGTCTTCGGGCACGAGGCGGGGGACACCCTGAATTGGTTGCCAGCCAATCGCAGGGCACACAAAGACGTACAACAGTCACTCTCACACTCACACCTAGGGACAATTTGGAGTGGTCAATCTGCCTGCCATGCATGTTTTTGGAGTGTGGAGGAAACCGGAGGACCCGGAGAAACATGCAAACTCCACACAGGGAGGCCGGACCGGGATGCGAACCGGCGCCCTCTGCACTGTGAAGCCGGTGTGCTAACCACTGGACTACCGGGCCGCCCCCCTTGGATTTATATATTTATATATTTCCCAGTGTATAAGGTGCACCCAAAAGCCTTCATGCTTTTTAAGACGACCCTGCGCCTTATACGCAGGTGCGCCTCATATGTGAAGTCATATTGAGCCCTAACAAGTCTCGCAATGACTGTCAGCAGCCTTCGACTACATTTTAGAAGCAGCAGTGTGCAGTGCAAGCTGGGAAATATAAAACACCGTTGTATTTTGGTTTTATTTTGCTGGGTGGACTTTTTGAACAAAATTTGTTTATTTCTGAAAAATTTGAAGGCCAAAATATTCCATGAAAACCTCTCAGGAACATAAATGTTTTAAAGGGAAAGCGCTATATAAATCAGGATGTGTTGTATTGTATAAAGAAGGTAGATTGGTCATTTCTGAAAATCATATTTATATTATTTTGATCAACTCTGATAAAACTGGAATATTTTTGAGCTCATATAATTGGAGGTAATACCACACATTATACTATTGAGCAATTTCAATTTTAATGTTTGACATCAATAAAGGCGAAATCAGACTTTTGTAGACATTCCTTTTAGTGCCGCAACGTAGCCCCTGCCTCCACTGCATCGCTTTATAATCCAATGCGCCTTATATATGGATTTTTTTTAAACATGTCATTCATTGAAGGTGCACCTTATGTCCTGGTGTGACATACGTATATGGAAAACATTTTAAAATATCATTCATAGGGGGTGCGCCTGATAGTCCGGAAAATACGGTAATATTTCTTTCGATCAGTTTGAAAATTAAAAATTTTGCCCTCTATGTGTATTCAATAGAAGATAGGTGTAACTTAATTTGCATATCACAATGCCCTCTTTTTATTTAGGTTTAACACTATGTTCCAACCTTGTTGGAAGTTGATTTGTCCCCAGACGTTCTCCAACCTGCCTTCTCCAAAACAAATCCACTTAAAAGGCCTCACATCAACTATCCGCATGGATCAGTAATTTTTTCGGCATTGCTCCACTGATGAAGACCAGACCACATCAAAAACACGGCCACCTATCGGCAACATGTTGCTTCGAATACCCCGACTTCATAAAACAGTTATATTCTGCCTGATCGCAAGAGCTTCACACACACACACACACACACACACACACACACACACGACACACACGCACACACGAGAAGGACAAAGAGATCGTGTACTTTGCGACTGAGATACAAAAGAAAATCAGTGATCTCAAATACAGCCATAACTGCGTCAATGAAAGATGACAAGCAAAGCGGGAAGCGTGTGGGCCTGCCGCTAATTTCCCGCCCTGAGTGCGGTAATCTGAGGGGAAGATTAAGGTCGGAGAGTTATTCTTGACTATTTTATTAAGAGGCGCTTTAGGCGCTGGAAGAAGGGGCTTTAGCGCTCCTCCAGCAGCGTGCCATACAATACAAGACAAACATTTGCTGTTATTGCACCAAAGTACTCTCAGATGTGCTGGGTCAGCCTCTTGCCAAACGCTGCAGAAAAACCTCCAATCAAAGTTCCCTGCTGTTTTGCACAAACACACATACAAAAAATGCTGTCTTTCTCTACCGGGGATCCCGTCTGGAGCACTTGAGAGGTGTCAAACATATCAATTATGGATCTAAAGCATAGTGTCAAAGTCAAGGCCCAGAGGACAAATCTGGTCCGCACATCACTTAATTCAGCCCACGAAAGCAAATCAAGCATGGCTAGTTTCACAATGTTTGTTAAAAATTTCAAATTGTGGTCCGAAAACAACAATAACAGTTATTATTTTTGACTTCAAATTTGAAAACTACTCATTCATTTATTTTTTTGTGTGCTCTATATGTAACATGTGGAGGGGATGAAACATTCTAATGCCTTCCCCAAAATCACAACAGCCCCCGAGAGAAGACCGTTACTACAATGTGGCCCACAGCAAAAAAATTAGTTTGACACCCTTTTTTCATATTAAAAGGTGACAGAGAGAGTGATTATAAGACAAAGTTACACGTGGGTTGTCAAAGAGAGTTAGATCATGTCTCAGTCTCGCACTACTTTTGGGTTACTGGATTTGATCAATGAAAAACAGGGTAAAATATTTTTTTTCATCTCGCTAGCCTCACCCCTTTGTCTCCTGAGTGCGCTTTTGTAATTGCTTTGCCATTCTTAAACACTTACAGCTCTTCTCGGTGCAGTTGAAAAAAACAAAACGCCTCTGTGAGCGCATGAATGCGCTCATCCAGAAAATGAAGAGAAACACATTTGCAAAGATGGCGCACCGAAACAACACCGGCCGTCGGGCAAAGACGAGGAGTTGAATGGCAAAAACGTTGGAGCCCGGGCAAAGTCGTTGGAATACCCTCTTGAGTCACAATCGAAAATCTCGGGAACCAACACGAAGGCAGACAACTCGCAGAAGTGGACGTTTTTCAAAACTAATCAGATTTACGGGGGGGTTCTTCCTCCGCACATTTTGGGGGAAGATGAGCTAAAACCTGAGGATGAAAAATGTAAAGAACGACGCATACATTTGAGAATCATCCAGACCCCCCTAAAAAAGACGATTCATTCTTCTTCCGACAAACCTACTTATGCGTACTTTCATTGTTCTAAACGGAACCGCCGTTTCAACAAA
This sequence comes from Hippocampus bargibanti, assembly GCF_051943395.1. NCBI lineage: Eukaryota > Metazoa > Chordata > Actinopteri > Syngnathiformes > Syngnathidae > Hippocampus > Hippocampus bargibanti. The sequence goes on from NC_142734.1 coordinate 30,064,045, forward strand.
AGTACTATAAGCCGAGACGTAAAAGGTAAAGTTTAGAAATGGCGTCGCTGGAAAAACACAAAAAAAAATCTGTCCATGACGCGCCGCTTGACATTGTGTGATGCTCATTACGACCAAAATGGCAGAGTAATCAAACAGCCTGGTTCGTGACATCATCACATGTCCGGGAGGTGATGATGTGTGAAATGTACGGGGCAGGGCAGCTGCAGCTGGAGGTGGGAATCGGGGGGGTGAGTAGAGAGATACTAACTATGTCCAAGCTGCATAACAAGCGACACCAGCAACGCAATGATGACACGGTTAACCATTTTGATCAACAACCATGTCCATATCAAAACCCGCTTTTACTTTCATTTTACCTTTCGAGCTAGCTGAGGTAATCCCAGCGCGAGTCAAACTCTACAAAACAAGCGGAACATGTCTCCGGGCGTGTGCCTTGCGCAGACCGTCCATTGCGATGCCGTCAGCGAAAAGACCAAACGGCCTCATCTTTGCTGAGTGTGCATTCTGTCACTCGAAAACGTATGGGAACGGCCCACTCTCCGACAAACGCAATTATTGCCACATAACTCTCCGTTCCGTACGACTATTTAGGGTTACATTTTATTTTTGTGCCGTCGTCTGCATTAGTAATACACACGTCACAGGTCCCCACAAAGCATGTTCTTTGAGCGTAAAGTTGCCTACTTTTCTTTCTAAGCTTTCAAGCTTGCGTTCAGGAAGGTGGTGGGCCTTAATTTTGACACAAGTTCATTGACAACAAGGTGAAATAGCTACTCAAAATTTAAATACCTATGTACAGGTAAATTGAAACGATCTCATTTAATGACCTGTGCTGTATTACATCATCAAAAAAATGCATCGGGAAGCTTTGCCAATCGGTGACACACTGGGCCTTGTCAGGTGAACCCACGTTGAATAACAATCCGGTTGGTTCACCATGTGGAGAGCAGATCCAATTAATAACTGATGCTCAGAGTCCCAGAGGAGAAACGTTGGTTCGCGTGGATGCAAGGGTGTAATAGAGCTATTTGTTTTCCTCAGAAAGCTGTCCTGAGCGCCCTCGCGGGGATCACCAGACACCACAAAGGCCAGCTATGAATTGGCCAAATCCTCTGGGGCCACCTATTGATTGGGCCCGCAGGCGGTAAGAAAGCAAATATGCAATTAATTAGATATTTGTGTTTCGACGGGCGAGTGGATTAACGCTTTAGAAACAGCAAGTCAATCCGGGCTGGCCGCCGTTGTGGTCAAATTGTTGAAGCCATCACATTTTCGTTTGTCATTTCTCAAGATGAGGATCGTGAAGTACCGCATATGACATCCATTTTCGAAAATTCAGTTGTTGTCAGAATAATCTCATGAATATCGACTCTCATACCAGTTTTGTCCAATATTTGGCCATTTTGGACTGTTGGACAGGTGTCCGCGGCATCAAATTCCGGTACTGGGGTTAAATGCTCGAGGTGATGGCAAATGTTTTGGGACACGTGGTAAACCCAAAACAATGACAATTGGAGTCAGAATCTTCCCGAGTTATTACTTCAGCCCATTGCGGACATCCTCACCATTCCCAGAAAGATATTTAAAACCTCTATTAATGAGATTCGAAGTAAGGGACGGATGGGAAGGGATGTTGGGGAAAAAAAGAGACGAGGCGGCAGAACAAGAAGAAGAAGAGGAAGAGGAGGGAGGGCCAAGCTGGGGTGTCAGCCATCAAAGCAGGCCAGGAGAAAAGAAGGCCAGGTGCTGGTTGTGGGAATGTCCTGTCCATGATTCCAGAGAACGGGGAGCTTGTAGGGGATATGAGGTGGGGGGTGGTAATTAGCCAAGCCTGAAAGAGAGAGATAGAGAGAGAGAGAGAGAGAGAGAGAGAGAGAGAGAGAGAGGAGGTGGAGAGCAGCTCCTTCGGGGCCCGCGGGGATAGCCCCTCCGAGAGGATACCATTTGCACTTCTACAGGAGCCGCCATCCTTGCGATACAAAGAAGGGGAAAAGGGGAACTATGGCATCCTTTATCGGGGCGGACAAAGACACCGCATCTTTTCAAAGAAGGGCTGGGGGGTTGGGGGGAGAGGGAGAGAGAAAACTTCCAGTGTTCCAGACGAGCAGAAAAACAGACGGGAAGAAAGAATCCTTGGACCGACAAGGAGCGAGAGGGTGTCAGTGTGTGGGTTGCGGTCACGCTGTGACCCAGTCAGTCCTCCGAGGCATCTGAAATCTCATGTTCGCCGAGCGAGCCCCCGTCTTCATCGCCCCCACAACACAGACAGACCAAATTACTCAACTCGATTCCCAGTGTACCAAACACCCGGCCTATTTTCGGCATTTCAAGGAGTCACCAGTTTTCCGCGCATTGCGACGCGTATAACGTTAGTTGGTGAGCGACCAATCAGGGCCAACCTCTAACTTTCTGACAATCAACGCAATCTCAAGAGATTTGCCCTGGTGTCGAGTGAGGGGAAAGTGGAGGTCAGTGACATTACTTTTACCTATTTACCTTTGGAAGACGACGACGCGGGAGGCTGAATGATTGCCTTTGAGGCTACGGGTTTTGCAACCCAAGTTGGAGAGGAGTCTGACAGCCTCCGCCGAGTGGAGGCCAAGGGTCAGACGGGTCATGTGATAAGGCATTTCAGACCAACGTTTAGAGCCTCTTGGTGAAGAGGCTTCAAGAACCTCAAGATGTGCCCTCCTCCCCCTTCTCTCCATCTCCTCTTCCTTTCATTGTCGCGTCCCCGCACTCTAGACACAAAATGCCATTTGTTGTCCGTCAGTCAGTAGCACAGGGCCTGGGCCGTATTCGGTGCTGAAAGCTCCATTCACACACCCTCTCACCCAGGGATGTTTTTGCAATTCAATATTTTCACACGCGGGCTGCTTCGTCGTTACTTTGGAACCGTACACTTGGCAGGATGAGGTTGGGAGGTGGGATGGAGGGGCTGAGAGAGGAGACGGTGGGGGTCAGAGCAGAGGAATCCGAGTGTCGGGAAAGGGGAAGAGCGCGGCGGCTAATGGGCCATCTTGAAATGTTTTAGTCAAGACCCCTCCAACATCGACACACAAACAAGTGCGCGCACACACTCATGATCACACACATTCCAACGTGACTCGTCGCTTCAAAACCAATCTGACTTCGGGTTAATGAGGGGAGGGGATCTCTTATTTCATCCATCATAACCTTTTGGCCAATGGCGACATTCTATCCCAACAGAGGCTTTCCTCCATCACCATCACCGAGAATGGGTTGCATCTTTTAGACGCTGTTTGTGCCTCAATGGTCTTTTGTAGACTGAACGCAGGAAACGCTGACGTTTGTCACTGATGGTGAAAAATCAGACCCGGGGGGGGGGCATGTTGAGTACTTAAGTTTTTCATAACCAAAATTATGGCGTGCTCCATTGGTGTTGCGGTGAATAAAAACAAACAAATGAATATTTTAAAAATTAAGAAATGACACTCCCCTATTCAAATGTCAGTTTTTGAGAACAATTAGATGAAGAGAAATCCTTTCAAAACGTATACAGTCATGAATAACACTACAAATTCCGTACAATTAGAAAACTAGAATGCTTTTCAAGGGGAAGTGAAAAACCAAGCATCCGAATAAAAAAAAAAACAACAAACAAAACATGCAAAAATGTCCACACCCCATGACCACAAAAATCAACCGATCACATTCAAATGTATGTTACCGAGGATTCGCCACACACTCCACCTATCATTTTATCATGAATGTCTATGGGGCTATTTATGAAAAACTATGTTGCATGTTCACCAACAGTACCTCAATTGCGTACAAGACCTACCGTACATACTTCGCAACTACAGTGAGAGGCGCGGAGCAAAATGCATTGTCAAGTGATGTGCAAAAATGTGTCCACTTCAGGGGTTTTGTCATTTTCACTCAAATTGCAAGACCCACTGAATATTGACTTTTAGGACTACATAAACATCCAATTCAGCTTAAAAAACCTTACTTTCTTCTTTCATCAGAAAAAGAGTTAATTCCTATGTTATATGGGTCTGGAGTTATTTTAGCTTGAAATGGGGGTGGGGGCTGTACAAAATGCAATAAAATCGCAAGAAAAGCCAAAACCCGAACACATTTTGGAATGGCGCTCCACATCATGCTTTTCAATTCCAAATACATTCGGGAATGGCAGCGAATGAGTTAATACAACACATTAAAATATCGTGACCTGGCTTATCTGCGGGCTTAAGAAAGTTCATACTTTGCACGACCAATTTCGTCAAATTATACATGTCGAAATGAAAAACAACCTTATCGTTGAGCATTCCCATCTCGGTTTTGTAAATACGCTAAACACTAGTCAGAACTCTTTGGAAATACCGAACAAATTTATTTATGTATTTATTTATGTGTTCATTTTTGTATACATCTATTTATTCATCTATTTATTTATCTCTTTATTTCTATGTATTATTTCTGTTTGTTTGTTTGTTTGTTTGTTGTCTTTGGCATATGATAAGTTTCATTCCCAAGCCCAGCCAAGACCGCAGTTCTGCTTAAATGAATCTTTGTGCATTGCAAAACATTGGAAAATGTTTTTGTGTATTGAGAGAGCCCATTTTTACTGTCCGTTTATGCCGTGCAGCGGATTCTATCTAATTAAATTCAAAAACACTCATCCAGGAACTTTTCTCCGGAGGGGAGAGGGACCGGGGGCGTGGGTTCTGTAATCAACATGCCAACAGCTTTCTTTGATAAATAAATAGCAGCCAGTTGTATGGGCCTAATTACGCCGCAGCGTGAAGGAGCTAAGAAAAGAAACTTACATCAGTAATGTAGCAGAGCCAATTTTCATGGAGAACAGCGCTGAAGAGAGGCGCCCAAATAAGTAGAGACATTCATCTGCGAGCTGACACCCCACTTCCGCTACCCCCCCACTCCCCTCCGCCCCTGCTGTCCATCATAGTCACAAAGAAAGTTATCCCAAGTATTAAACAAATAGGAGGTTCGCCGAGGCCTACGCTCCAGCGCCTGGCAGGGTCACTGGATAATGACAGCTCAATTACTGTGAATCTTCTTGTCCGCCGTCTGGCCAGTAAAAAAAAGAAGAAAAAAAAACCGCAACCGCCCCACCCCGGGCGGCAAATTTGTCAAAGCCACCAAAACGACGGGCCTGACAGTGTAATCGCCAACCGTCCCCGCCGACATGAAAGCGGTCTTTATCTGTCTGAATCAAAGAACCTGACTTGTGAGAGAAAAGGGGGCAGGGATGTAAAGAGTGGGGGGGGGGGTGACCGATGAACAGAATCGCAGAGATGTTTCTAATCCGCTCTAATGAGACACAGCGAGCCCATCTTTGATGAAACCCGGTGAGAATGACAGTGAAGAGTGTGGAGGGTGTGGGGGGGGGGGGGTTTGAAAAGAAGACGAGATAGAAGTGAAGATGGAGCCAAGGCTTTGAACTGGCGGCTCGATGAAAAGGAGATGGGAGGTCGAGGGAGTTGAGAGTCACGCTGCCTTCACACACTTTGGGCTATTTCGGGGGCAGACAGACAAACAGCCCAGGGGAGAGCAGTTTGTTGGCTTATCATATCTGGACAGGATGAGCATCATCAGCAGTGCCAGGCTGTGACTGACGACGTGTCCACACGTACGCGGCTATTTTGAGGAAAACACCCCACACCCCATCCCCCAAACACACCAGAGGCTGAGAAATATGCGTCCTCAGCCACAACACAGAACTTGACAGCAAAGCACGATTGTCATACGGTAAACACAAAGCTGATACTGAAAGCAGCGTATTCGGAAATAAGTGAAATCCTGCGACGCGCCAACGAAAAATAACAAGTCCATTTTTACCTGACTGGAGGTAAAACGCTGATTATTGGACGCTGGTTTTGCTGCAATTTAAAATGGGAATCGCCGATAAATGACGTCGCAAATGTTACAACTTAAACAAATGAACTCATTCACTGCCATCCTCAAATGTATTCGGTATTTGAAATTATGACGTGGAGCACCATTCCTGGATATGTTCAGGTTTTGCTTTTTCTTGCGGGGGTGCCATTAAAGCGCTAGTCAGACCTCTGGTAATGTTTTTTTCGCTTCCACGAGAAGGCAGCATTTCCCATTTTTCCATGTTAGTGTTTTGTTCTAGCTTCAGCTGTTGTTAAAACTATATAAACCAATATGGATATATTGCATTGTATTTTGGACAGCTGCCCTCATTTCAAGCTCATTTAACACCAAACCCATATAATTTAGGAATTAACTCTTTTTTTCTGAAAAAAAGTGAGTCTAAGGTTTCTTACGCTTAATTGAATATTTATGTCGTCATAAAACTCAATTTGTGGGTTCTGCTATTTGCCTGAAAATGACAAAAACCCTGGCACTGGAATTGACACATTTTCGTCTGGCAGTGAATGAGTTAATACATAAAAAATAAATAAAAAAAGCTGACATTGATTACATTGATTATAAAGGGACATGTTTCGGTAATCTACCAAATTGGTTTTCGAACAGGTTTCGGGAACGAATTGTGGTCGAAAACCAAGATTTGACTGTAATAGGACAAAAATGGAAGAAAGAGGGTAAAAGTGACCTGGCTAATACCAAACAAATCGGGATTAGACCCCTGATAAGACCAGTCACAATGCTGAGCAACCGGTGGGACGCCGCGACGCGGAGGGAATCATGAGGGCTTCAACAACAAGCTCATTAGGACTCCACACGTTCGCCCCCTTGTCTGGCAAACGGCGCGCAGCACTGCTTCACAGTGGGGGGTGCCAAACCCATGCCAGGTCCTCGCAGAGAGAACGAGAGAAGTTTAGCAACAATCAGTGCGGCCCTACAAGTGAAGTCTGTTTGTTTAGTTTTTTTTTTAATATTTGTTATTTAATGTTTTTGTTGTTGTTTTGTGTAAAAGTCTTTGACAGTCAACTGCCAGGGAGCAGAATTGCCCACCATGAGCTTGAATAACCGCACCGTGTTCACTGAATGAATTCATACAAGTGTCATAATTGTATTGTATTGTATTTATTTATTCATTGCTAAGAGATACAAAGTCGTCGACAATCATCAAAATTGCTCAGTATCATGTCAAATAACCGCACCGTGTTCACCGAAGGCTTTTTTTTTTCTCCAGAAACCGTCACAGAAGTGTCATAACTATACTTTATTTTATTTATTTTATGTTATGTATTCATTTTTTGCTTAGGGATACCAAGCCATCGACAGTCAACAAAATTGTTCATCATGATCAAGAATAACCGCATTGTGTTCACAAATGCTTTTTTTTTTGTCTCACAGAAGTGTAATATTTATTTTATTTTATTTTATATTTCTATTTTCTGTTCTTTTCTTTTCTTTTATCATGATAATGATCTTGAATAACTGAGTCATGTTCATGGAATGTTTTTTTGCAATATCCCTCACAGAAGCGTCATAATTTTATTGTATTTTATTTCATCTATTTTATACCTAGAGATGACAAGACGTAAACAGTCAGCAAAATTGCTCATCATGATCACAGAATGCTTTTTCTTTTTTCTTTTTTTCTTCACAAAAGGCTCTGCCCCGTTGGCCAAACTACATGTTTAGAGGGGCGTAGGGGAGACAGGGGGCGGAGGGGGTGGTAGAGTGGTTCAGCAAAGAAAACATCAGGGAAATATCTGAAACTGCCAAATGATGTTTTCACAAACACGGCAGATGAGGTCATGGAGCAAGGCGGGGGGAGGCAGAATATTTGCCAACTGGATAATGTGAGGTCAGCGTATCAGTGGAATGAATGGGATTTGGAGCCTTGTGCAAGAGCTTAATGCTTGCTGGGATATGCATGTCCACTCAATACGCAACTTGCAACTGCACCAGACGGCACACGGAAGCACGCGCGTATGTCTCCATGGTGCCCACCCATGGTTTCGCCACACACAACGAGAGGCAAAGCAATGACAGGACCTCCATCACCGACACACACAAACAGACACACACCTGCACTTAGCAAGCAACATTGCCGAGTTCTGCTATGTGGATGCCATTTACATTCACCCTCGACCACTTTGTGATTGATTACGGTTAAATCTCGTCATTGCCTTTCTATCTGTCACCTTGAACTTCAATTGTTTATGCTTTCCCCTTCAGAACTATTTGAATCATATTCATAACTGGATGAGTAACAAGAAAGCATCTTCTCCGAGTCTGAACTCTCTGAAGCCATTGTTTTGATTCTGGAGCAAGGCAGTTTGTGACCAATAGTGACGTCACAAACAAGGGGGCGGGACTTTCAGAATCTGCACAGTGTACAGGTCATCTGTGGCAGTTTTGGACACTTAAGTCATTTTTATTGGCGTTTTGCATTTGACTAAAAATATCAGCCTGTGTGTTTTGGGTATTTTAGATGCTATAAAACGTTTTTCTAATGTCAGTTACGAAACAAAAAAATGGTGTCGGTTGTCCTTTAATAATACATGACAGGGAACGTGTTTTCAAAAAGTAATTCACCAACGCTCGGGCCACAACAGTTTTGTACAGCTGCATATACAGATATATTGAATTATGAGAGAAACTACCAATATTGGAGATCTACGTATTTTTCCATTGCTTTTCATCATTTACTGCAATTTGTCAAGGCAAAGAGGTATTGTCATTTTTTTCATACATGGGCTGTTATTCGCTTTGTTTCACATTTACTTTGACAAGAAACTTTCACCCTGAATGACTTTTAACTGTGGGGAAACTTTTTTTAAAATAATTGATCACAATTAAAAAATAATCAAACAAACACAGACACAAGACAAAAAAACAAGTAAGGAAATAGGCAGATAAATGAATAAATAGGAGAGTGAATGGCCGTTTGACTCTTTGCGCCTTGCGATTGGCTGGCAACTAATTCAGGGTGTCCCCTGCCTTGTGCCCGAAGACGGCTGGGATAGGCTCCAGCAACCCTCGTGACCTTAATGAGGACTAAGCGGTACAGAAAATGGATGGATGGATGGATGGATGGATGGATGGATGGATGGATGGATGGATGGATGGATGGTAAATACGCAGATACATACATACATACATACATACATACATACATACATACATACATACATACATACATACATACATACATACATACATACATACATACATACATACATACATACATACACGCACAACCATACACACATACATACATACATACATACATACATACATACATACATACATACATACATACATACATACATACATACATACATACATACATACATACATACACAAATAAACACATAAATAAATACATAAATCCATACATAAATCTGTGTTCAGGCAATGGATGATTCAGGATAGAAAATTAAACGTACGTTGCTCCAAATATCAAAAAACTCGGTGGCACCACTGGATGCAGTGACATCTTTTACCGCCAAAAACATCAACTGTTGTGAAAATAATGCAACGGAATTTACTCTTATTTTGTAGATGGGTCTTGTTTTTCCTTCAATGACACATATGTGACCAGTTTCGAGTACTCCAGTCTATCATGAGCGAAGCAGAGGCAGCGGCAGTAGCATGAGAAGAAGAGTGATTGAATTTGAACTCTTGTAAAAGCATGTCAAAATAGAATATTCCAATCAATGCGTAATCAGAATTGAGAGCAGGTGAGTCATCATAAGCATATATCGAATATTCTTCTCTGCGGTTATATGGCCTAAATTGAAGGAAGGAGACCGCAAAAGCTTCTAACAGAGGTTTCTAGTCGAAATGAGACCTGTTCTTTTACTTGTAGTGGGAAGAATCTCCTCTTTCAATCCCTCTCAAGTTATGGTTACATAAAGCGATTCATCTGTATTTGTATCACTTTATGGGAATCAAATGCAGACCATATGCTGCAGAACCAGACACCAGATTGATGTTGGACAAACTGGAACCGTAACAAAAACTCAACTCTAATTAAATGTTTAAAAAAATGCCTTTCACAATTTACAAAGTGGCAAAATTATTGTGGGGTTTAATAAGACCCAACAGATTCAAACACAACATATGTGAATGTGGTGAGAGAGGTTTTATGCAGCAGACATGGACATGGAAACTGATTTTTCTTCTTTTATAAATCCTTTGGTAATACATTTGGGAAGTCGCTACAATCGGTTCCATATAACATGTGCAGCTGCGACAGGATGAGCAAATTGCATCCCCAAAAAAAAAAAAAATAAAAAAATAAATAAGCAAATAAACAAATAACTAAATTAATAGATACAGGTAACATGCGACTTACGACTGGGTTCTGTTCGGACAAAACGGTCGTAAGTAGAATGGCCGTAACTCAAAATGCATTCAATATGACCGGCAAATAAACATCCTACTTGTTCAATCTAAACAAGAAGGACTGTCTCGAGTCTTTATTCTACCAAATGCATCGCAAACACGCTGCAGATCTCAACAGCGTTGCCAGGCTACCGCTGTGGCGGTCCCAGCCGTATAATTTTTTAAAAAAGGGTCTGGCGGTCATGGTCATAAGTGCGGGTGGTTGTAACTCTCACCTGTCATAAATCGGATGTTACCTGTATATAAGTAAAATAAATAAATATGCTGATAAATAAATAAAAATAAATAAATAAATAAATAAATAAATAAATAAATAAATGCATACATACAGTACGTACACAAATGCATAAATACCATATTTTCCACCCTATAAAATAAAGTATTAGGCGCACCTTCAATGAATGACATATTTTAAAACATTTTTCCATATATAAGATGCGTTCTGAAAAGTCCATTCAGACACACAAAATTAATAAACAAAATTAATTATTATTTTCTCCAAGGCAAAGTATTCATAATATCATTTTTATCATACAGTGGAGGGGAACATTTCCTCCATTCAGTAAACACGTTAAACAACATCCTGATGCTGTGACCCTAAATTAACTCTTCTATTGTCTTTCATGAATTTATTCGGGGATTGAAAATATGACGTAGAGCGCAATTCCTGAATTTGATCTTTTTTTTTTCATGCTTGGATGCCGATAAAGCGCTGGACATAGCATGCGGCAATGTTTTTTTTCTTTTCCACAAGGGGGCAGCATTTCCATTTTTTTCCCATGTTTGTCCTTTGTGCCATTTCCAACTGTTGTGAAAGCGCTATATAAACCAATATGTATGTATTGCATTGTATTTTGGATAGCCACCTTCATATCAAGTTCATATAGCTTCAGACTCATATAATTTAGGAATTAACTATTTTTTTCTGATGAAAGAAGAGAGTCTAAGGTTCCTTACGCTGCATTGAATGTTTTTGTAGTCCTAAAACCCATTATTCTGTGTGTCTTGGAATTCAAGTGACAATGGCAAAAACCCTGGCATTGGAGTGGACACGTTGTTGCACATGTATGGCAGTGAATGAGTGAAAGGTGAGTAGAATCACAATATTGTAACGCTCGTAACAGTGCAAAACAGTAACATTCATAACTCCAAGAATGATTCTGAGGCAATTGAATAATAACTCAATGTTGTTAATGCATTAATGCCCATATTCACAATATGACCAACCTTGTTTAATTATAAACACAATAAAGGAAACATAAATCTCAAAAATCTCACTTTCTCAGCAGTTCATTCCACATATAAGGCGCACCGGATTAAAAGGTGCATGGTCATCTTTTGACAAAAATGGAAGGCTTTCAGAGGTACGTAATATGGTAAATCAAAAATGCAATAAAGGAGCCCAATGCCAAATAACTGGCCCAGCATGTCAATAATGGAGGAGGGGGGAGTAAATGAAAACAATGCGTTATCTTTGGCAGACAGCCCGTTTGTATGGTGGGCTGATCGTTATTTGGTAATGAACAAAACATATGTCTAAGTTTGTGACCTATCATGACACGCCGAACAAGTCAATGTGCTTACTTTCCATGACAGAAAGGACGCTAACCTTCTGTGTGTCCACCTGTTGCCACGGAATATGTCCAGGCTTCCAGTAAGTAGCCTATATCAGCATTGTGTTCAACCAAACAGGCCTGTGACTTCACAAGTCAATTGACTTTGCCACATATTTGTTCGGTGGTGAAATTTTGCTAATGTAAAACGGGTGCCCTAAATTGGGGAAAGGTTGGGAAAGACATCTCCATTGGAACAAAATGACGCGGATGTTTACAAAGAGCACACAGCGTGATATCAAGCATGAATGCGGCAACACATTAGATGACTTTTGGTTTTGATTTGAACAAGACAAAACCAGTGAAATCCGACACCATCATATAAAACATATTGTGTGCAAATCAAAGTGACTCGTTACATTGCTCACACAAAACATGCCAAATAAACCCCCCACACCATCCAGCATCAGACGAAAACGTGTGTATGTGTGTGTGTGTGTGTGTGGTGTGCATATATGTGTGTGTGTGTGTGTGTGTGTGTGTGTGTGTGTGTGTGTGTGTGTGTGTGTGTGTGTGTGTGTGTGTGTGTGTGTGTTTTTGAAACGAGTCATTTATTTATTTATTTATTCGTGTATTTGTTTATTTATTACTTCCTCAAATCAATCGTCAAATGGACAAATATCAAGAGAGCAGCTTTACCTTCAAGAACAAACGCCATTGTGATCCAAACTGTTGTACAATACCAAGTTTCGTCAAGTGTGAGTGCAATGGGAGGAGTTTTGTGCAAATTCAATACACACGCACTCTCTCTCACTCTCTCTTGCTCTCTCACTCACACACACACACACACACACACACACACACACACACACACACACACACACACACACACACACACACACACACACACACACACTACTAGGGAGGCAAAGTTTTCCGGGGGTATCGCCACACTCGCTCACGCAAGGTGCACGCGCAACAGACGATTTAATACGACCCATTCAAACGTTGAATGCAGAAATGACTGTGTGTGTGTGTGTGTGTGTGTGTGTGTGTGTGTGTGTGTGTGTGTGTGTGTGTGTGTGTGTGTGTGTGTGTGTGTGTGTGTGTGTGTGTGTGTGTGTGTGTGTGTGTGTGTTTCAAACGCCACAGTCCATTCTCGTTGATCTGAGGGGGAAAGGAGGGGAGGGGGGGTCCCCAAATCCAGGTATTTGTGTTCATTAGCACCCGGATCAACAGACTATCAACTGGGACTCTTTGCAGATCAGGACAAAGTGGTCGCGAGGAGCCCTCTGCTCCACACGTGTTGAAGAAATGACACTAAACACGGCAATTAGCTGTTTCCCCCTTTCTTTATGCCTTAAGACTTTCAAAATGGCTCGCACAAATGCGGGGGCTTAATAAGAGAAAAAGGCCTGGGAAATAAATAAGGTGACCGATTTATAACAGACTGTGGGTAAATACGGAAAATAATATTCATAAATAATATTTAGCCCATATAAGGATATATATAAATACATATAAATTGAGATTTGTTGCATGTATTTTTACATTCGTGAAAGAAATGCCACCCCCCCCCCCCCGCAAAAAAAAAAAAACACACAAAATGACGCCATCAGTTCAACATCAAATGCCATGAAAAATAACTTCCCAGGCTTCAAAAAGTGATATAAATTTTTTTTAAACCTGCATTAAAAATAACGATCCACAGTGTCATTCAGTGCACTTCTCGGTTTTCTCAATGTTGGGAAAACCTCTGTGTCGAAATGCAAGCTCACAAACGGTGCTACATGCCTGCAGGCCTACCCAACAATTCGAGCACTTATATCATCATCATCATCATCATAGCATGCAGCCTTCTTCGTGGGTCGCTTGAAAGAAACGATCACAAACAGGCGAATACAATAGCAGAAGAAAAAAAAAAATATATATATATATATATATATATATATATATATATATATATATATATATATATATATATATATAGAGAGAGAGAGAGAGAGATATTATAATTAGTATTATTACACACACAAATCAATTAATTTGTGCTTGATTGCTCCTGTCTGAGTTATTGATTGACACTCCCTGGGGGGTGGAGGTGGGTTACACTTGTGGTTTTAAAAAAACTAGGAGGGTGATATGTGCATGCATGCAAACGGAGAGAAAGGATTGCAAAATAAACCAAGCACAAAATATTTACAGCCCCCCCCCCCCCCATTTTTTTTATAAAATAAAATAAAATCAAAATGCACGCCTCGGAGAGGAAACGGTCACCGCCGTGGGACAGTACCACAGCGCCCACTATTATACAAGTTGGGAATGATGTGATTTCACAATCGATTTATAAGAACACTCGTTAGCATTTTGGCGAGTTCGGCGTAACTTCCAGGAATGAAATAAAAGACAAAATAAAAAATAAAAAATACGTTGACCAAGAGTGTAAAAGAAATAATCTGAAAAGCAGCAGTGGCGAACGAACACCGGAGGAAGCGTTAAGCCGCCGTCAAAGTTTTACTCCTGGAAGCGAGCCCCGCAAAGTGCACACAAACTAGCCCGAGCAGCCGCAACGTAACTTTTACACCCCCACCCCCTCAAAAAAAAAAAAGTTTATCACTACAGCCGAACCATGTCGCGCTCCGATACCGGACAAGGGACGCACAAGAATTGCGACTTTTTCTTTTTAATCGAAAACCGAGAAGGAAAAGACCAAAAGGAATAAAAACAGGGAGGACTTACTTTTGGTTAGTTTTCTCGCCCTCGCCTTGGATCTCATCTTGTCGCCTTGTAGATTCCTCTCGTCGTCCACCGTGAGCCCAGAAGCAGCAACAACACTATCTTCATCTCACCAGCATTGTCAGTTCGGACACCTTCGCACATGCGCACAGCCCCATTCAAGCTGACACCCCCGTCGGGGCCAAAAAACTTTCCAATGGATTCATCATCATCATCATCACTTTTTCTTTTTTTTTTTGTCCTATCGTCTCTCCTTTAGATCACTTATCTCTTCCCCTCCTCCTCCTCCTCTTTCTCTACCTCCTCCACAGGCTGCTCTCTCCTCACACTCGCACCTACTCCCACCCCCACCTCCTCACCCCCACCCTCACTCCAGCTTCCAGCCCACCCAGCTCTGCTGCTGCCAGCACCGGCTTGCATTTAGTTGGACGACCCGCTTCTTTGCAGCTGTCCCGTACATGCACGCCACCAGGTAACAAGTCCAGCTTTATTATTATTATTATTATTATTATTATTATTATTACGTGTTTTTATTATAAAACGTGGTCTTCCTTATTTTGCTGACTGGTTGAATAGCAAGTCTGGCAAAAAAAAATTGGTGGGGGTAGGGTAGGGAGCGTCGCTAATTTCTTGTGCGTGTGTAGCAATGCAGCAGCCAGCAGCTGTTTAACGCATGCATGCCCCCACTCCTCTTCCTCCTCCTCCAAACCAAACATTCAGAATGTGGTTGGTCGCAATAATTGCTGAAAATATTTAATATTTAAATCATTTTTGGGGGGGGGGGGGGGCAAGGGATGTAGACTGCAAGCTGCGTAAGCGTGTCTCTCTGCACCTGTCTTTGTGTTTGTTTGTTGTTTGTGTCCCGCAGGCAGGAATTAAGACCCCCCTCCTCTTCAATGTTGCTTCGACTGCAGTCCCCAAGTTCCAGGTAATGTTTAACTTCAAACATGCCAAAATTATGGAAGGTATTTTGTTCTAACTGCATGCGTGATGCATCCTGATTGTAACGTACAAAGCTGCAATGATAATTGTTATTATTTGTAATGCTTATTACTCGATTATTCCACGCAGCAGAATGTGAGAAATCCCCAGTCAGCGTGCATTTTAACCCGGGCGGTGGGGGCGGCGGGGAGGACTCCACATGGTGCCTGGGCCTGTAGCCTCCATGTCATATGGGAATGGTTTCCGTCTGCTTTTTGGCTAAAGAAAGGCAGCTCTGTGTTGGAGCCTATTAAAGATCCGCGAGGATGGAGCGACTGCACTTTGCCCGATTGCACTGCTCGTTTCCCGAAATGCGACCCAATGCGTGTGAGATTATTGATCTTTTCCTTCATAATGGGATCATTTTTGGTGGCTGGTGACTAAATATAATAATAATAATAATAATAATAATAATAATAATAATAATAATAATAATAGTTTCACAACAACATCAAAACTAATAGTAATAACAACATTAATAATAATAATAATGATAATAATAATAATAATAATAATAATAATGACAACAACTATAACAACAAAAATATTAAAATTGAACTTAATGTTAATAATATAAATAAGAATATAAACAAT